>NW_018735203.1:0-5509 GCF_002204515.2 Aedes aegypti
ATGCTTTTCACACAAATCAAAAGCATGATTACATCCAGATGAAAATATTATTTTGAAAATTTTCAAGAGTCTATCCTGCAATTTCCAAGTTGTTCATTAGTAAATGACCAATTAACTATGTTACGAATTGTAATATGAATATAATTAATTCCTGGTTTCTTTAGACACCAAAAATATGGAATAGATTCAGCGGGTAAAACTTTTCTTTGGAAATCATCCAAGAATATCTCCACAAATTCCTCCAGGAATTCTTTCAGTTAATGTTCTCAGAAATACCCAGGGATACCTTCAGACTGAGACCACTTGAGAAATCCTTTGTCAGCCAATACCAGGCTGGTTTTCGGGAGGGCCGCTCCGACAACGAACCAGATATTACCAGATACATCTTGCAAATGATCTTAGATAAATTCTTGGAGTAAAAGTAGCAGACTCACCATCTGTTTGGATTGGAGACGAGGTGTCAATGTCGTTTGTGAATTTAGATGGAAGCAAGGAGACGCACTTTGGAATTCACTGTTCAGCATTGCACTCCAGGGTGATATAAGGAGATCAGGCGAGCAAAGAAATGACACTATCATGACAAGGTCACATCTTCTTCTTCTTCTTGATATTACGTCCTCACTGGGACTGAGCCTGATTCTTAGCTTAGTGTTCTTATGAGCACTTCCACAGTAGTTAACTGAGAGCTTTCTTTGCCAAAGTTGCCATTTTCGCATTCGTATATCGTGTAGCAGGTACGATGATACCTTATGCGCAGAGAAGTCAAGGAAATTTCCATTACGAAAAGATGCTGGACCGACCGGGAATCGAACCGAGACACCTTCAGCATGGCTTTACTTTGTAACGCGGACTCTAACCACTCAGCTAAGGAAGAGCTACGGTCACATATGGTCCTTTATCTTGCGGACGATATCGGCCTTATTTAAATCGATCGGCAGGGTCAGTAGGAGGAGGTTTTCGAGGCTCCTGAAGAATCTGAATATCCCCAAGAATTCGTTGAGGAATATCTGCAAAACTTCCTTCAGCAATATTTTTAGGGATTAGCCCTGATACTCCTTCAAAAATTATTTTATGAATTTCTCCAGGATTTTCTCCAGAAATTGTTTGGTAAATCTTGGCAAATTTTTTTTTCAGGGATTTCCTATGAGATACATCAAAGGATTCCTCTAAAATTTCTTCGTGGATACGTGGATTTCACCTAGCACTCTTTCTCTTAGGAATTCCACTACGGATTTGTTCAGAATTTCCTCGATAGATTTTAACAGGAATTCTCCCAAAGATTCTAGCAGGAATACCTCTTTGAATGCCTCCAGAAATATTTACAAGGATTTCTCGTGAAATACTTCCAGAGCTCCCTCCAGGAATTCCTTAAATTACATTCCTTCAGCATTTTCTCCAGAAAATACCACCAAGAATACCTCCAAGAGTTTCTCTAAAGATTCCTCTAAAAATACGTCCAAGATTCCTCCACGAACTACACAAGAAATAAACTTTTAAAATTCTACTAAGAATAGCTTCAGGGATTCTGTTGGATTAACTTCATGGTTTCTTCCAGGAATACCTTCGGTAGAGGAATATCTTTCAGGATTCGTCCATAAATCACTGCTTAGATTCCGATAGCAATAGCTTTCTAAGATTCCTCCTGAAATTTGACCATGGGTTCTTCCTGGATAAACTTCAGGGATATTTTTATCAATTTCTCCGTGGGATTTGTATAGGAGCTGTCTAGTAACCTCCTGTAACTCCTCCGGTGATTCTTTCGGAGATTCCTGCAGAAATTCCTCCAGAAATACTTTCATTTTTTCCTCCAGGAATATCTCCAATGAATTGTTAGGAAACCGTTTAGGGTTTTCTCTAGCAATCAATAACATATCCGTTGATTTTTTTTTCATGAGTACCACTAGGGTTTTCTCTAGGAATACCTCCCAAGGATCCCGTCAGTTATAAACCATGAAGCCCTTACTGGAAAAACGTTCAAAGATTTCTTCAGAAATATTCCTACCCCATGAATATCTCAAAAGATTGCTCCAAGTAAACTATGAAGATTTCCTTCAGGGAGTCTTTCTGGAATTCTGTTTAAACTTTTCTTCGGTGACTCCTGCAGGCATTCCTCTAAAGAGTTCCTCCAAGGATTCTTTAGGGTTTCATCCAACAATTTTCTTAGGAATCTCTCCAAGGATTCCATCCGGAGCTTCTCCATTGATTTCTCCAAGAATTCTTCCAGAGATTCTCCCAATTTTGAAAAAAATAACGATTTGGATTTTCCCTTGGAACTTCAAAGATGCCTTCAGGAGTCCTTCTAAGAATAATTTCCGGATATTTTTCATGATCTTTTCAAGAATTCTTATCAAGCTCCTGGAGGAGTTTCCGGGTATAATTGAAGAAAACCTTAGAAATTCTATTGAAGGAATGTTTGGAGGTATATTTGGAAGAACCTTTAAAAATATCCATGGAGACACTGCTGGAAGATTTTTTGGAATGATTCCTGGAGGGGTCACTGTAGAAATCTCCATAAGAATTCTTGAAAAGGTCATGAAAAATATCCTGAAATTATTCTAAGAAGGACTCCTGAAGGCATCTTTGAAGTTCCAAGATAAAATCCAAGAAGTTATTTTTGAAAACAGGGACAACTTCGGAAGAATTCCTGGAGAAACCAATGGAGAAACTCCGGAAGGAATCATCGGACAGATTCCTAAGGAAATTGTTGGATGAAACCCTGAAGGAATTCTTGGAGGAACTTCTGAGAGCAGTGTTTCCAAAACTTTATTAAACTTTCGCCCCTTTAGGCTAATATTTTTTTGGAATCGCCCCTTTGTTTATGAAACACATATGTATGCCAAAAATGTCTTCGATTTGCATATCCCTTAATATTGTCGGTTATTGGACAATGATTAAAACGATTAACTGAACAGTATTTTATACAGTCAAACATCCACATCTCGATATCTCACTCCTATGTCGATGAATTCTTCGGTTCTTTTATTCTGCATATATTTCCTCCCATGTGTCGATATCTTCGTCGATCGATGTACTGCCCATAACTGCATATTTGTCACATTCGACATTTTTGAAAATTTCGAGTTTGTACCGAGGAGAGTTATCAAATGACAAATACTTTCGATCAACTTACCGAAATCTATGAGATTGTTCTAGAAAATTAGAAAAAAAAAATGCAAAGTTGTTTTGTCACATTGGCAATTGAAACCGCATAACAGTCACATTGAGATTATACATGAGCCTCATAATGTAGTAGCAACAAAATTTCTATCAGAATTATTTTGTGACTACTAATCCTATACGCAACATGCGTTGTACAAAATTTCAGCCTCAAATAAGCACTTATGGATTCATATAGATTTTTTGAAACTTCATTTTCCTCCAATACTGCCATGAAATGCATACTTGGTATATTATTTACTAAATGCCTACTTTTGTCGAATGTTACAAATATGCAGTTATGGGCAGTTTAGACTTGTAGTTTTTTCATTCCTGATTTTCTTTCCGTACGTCGCTATGCCCATTATCAAAGGATACTAGTTCAAATTTTCGTAATTCAAAATAATATAGGTGCATAAGATGACGTCTGCTTGTTTATTATTTTGCCTATTTTCCTTTCAATTAAGCTGGTTACCATTCATTAAACATATGTTCTTTTCCTCCCGATTACGAGGGTTCCTTCGATAACGAGATGAGGAGAGTCGACTGTAATAGCAATTCGAATAATTTCTTTGCGTGTAGTACAGGCTACTAAATCAGTTTTCAATACAACTTCTGTCCACTTCAAATATTGAAATGTAATATGTGTGATTTTCCCTTTAAAATTACTCAAATATTTATGAAATTGTGAATGATAAATGTTTGATGTTTATGAGAATGTTTTTTTTTTTCATTCAAATCCCCGGAAAAATATATGAAGACCCAGAATGTTTTCAAACTCATTTTTCACAGCAATAGATATAGAAGGTATTTTCACTTACTCTAAGAAAAATCAATTTTGTAGTGATGTTTTGAAGATTTAAATTCGACGTTTCTCTTATATTTCTTCAAGTATATTTTGAGTAGAGTGTTTTTCAACTGTTCTATCGTTGGAACCCTATTTTAGCCTGCCAAGTTTTATAAAAGTTTTTTTTTTAAATGATTTGTACAATGGTCACTATGGGTTACCCATTGTTATGGGTAATTTCCATTTGAATTACTCGTAGAACAGAGTGACAAATAATCGTGACAAGGTGACCCATGCGACAAGGTGAGAATGTGTACAACCAAAATATTGAAATGATTACTGTAGTTATGTTTTTTCCTAGAAAACCCGGATGCCGGCCAAAGAAATATTAGCTGCCTTAGGACTGTTCATTTTATAAAGTGGACACTTTGTTTATGCTACATCTTCTTTATTTATTGATAAAATCGTAATCGGTTTTCTGTACATCGTTCAACTATTATTCTTCAATGCTATGAAAAATAATATCTGTGAAAATGCTTTTGCTAAATATTTTTATCCAAAAACTCCTAAGAAAAGCTGTTCGTCAAAGTTTAACATTATTTTCGCAAAACAAAAATCCTCATTTTTATGAACAAATAATATGTTTATATCCTTTACTATTCTACTAGAGGTATAGTTTAAAAAATAAAAAGATTATATTCCACCATTCTCTGACATTAGGTTACTTGAGTGATTTTATGCAATTTTATATATTTCACTTCCAGCAAAAAAAAAAGTAAAAAGCGTTTGAACGGGTTTAGATTACTAAAGAAACAATATTTGTATAAATGAGAGCTAAACCGTGAGTTTAAACCACAGTCCTAAGCATAAATTTTACTAATTTTGTACCAGGGTTGTTAACGTTAATCAACGATAAACGCCGTTAACGTTGATCGTGCTCTGGATCAACGTCAACGTCGTTGCGTTAATGTTCATAATTGTTAGCGTCAACGTTAGCGCGTTTGCGTTGCTTCAACGTCAACGATCACCGCTATCCAAAGCGTTAATCTTATGTTTCGTACAGGTTCCCCGAGAACATTTCGAAACATCAATAAACAACACGTTTCTGTACTGATACACCGTATCCATGGAAAATCGATTAAAAAAATCTAAGTTCACAGTGCTGAGCAATTATTTGGCACCCAACAGTCAGCCTCTTTGACCGTCACTTTTGATTGCTTGGAAGAACTATTAGAAACTGCAAAGATTTTCTAGCAATATTGTAACCGTCCTATGACCTCTCGCCGTTCCAGCAATCCACAAAAATGAGCTGAAAGCGTTCCAACAACCAAGATGTTTCTTATTGAACGATCCCAGGAACACTCGATTTCTCATTTCCAAATACAAGTTTCCATACTACCCTTAACATACTAATGGTAGAAGAGCAGATTTTCCCACTTCCGAGACTGTGCACTTCCACTAAAAACATCATTTTCCCACCAAATCCAACTGAGAAAAAGTCAGTTGACATTCCATAAAAAAGCACACTGAGATCATGCATTTGTTTTCTTCTAAAAATCGTTTCTA
>NW_018735204.1:0-32612 GCF_002204515.2 Aedes aegypti
AGAGATGGTTTCGCTAGCGACGATTATATCGTCCAAATAGACGAAAATTAGAGGCTCCAGTGCACCCGCTCCCAAGATTTTGTCCATGAGCCTTGAAAGAGTCGCAGGACTGTTGGTTAGGCCAAAGGGTAGGCGAGTGTATTGGAACATACCTCGTCCCTGAACGCAAAATGCGGTCAACGGTTTTGACTCCGGGCTAAGAGGAATTTGAAGGAATGCGTCTTTAAGGTCAATGGTGCTCAGGTAACGCGTTTTCCCCAGCCGACCCAATATTCTCCCTACGTGCGCGAGAGGATACGCATCACGTTTCGTTCGGGCGTTCAACTTACGCGCGTCAAGGCATAAGCGAATTGAACCGTTCGGTTTCTTGATCGGTACCGCATTCAGGGCCCAATCCGAATTCGACTCCTCAATAATACCGAGAGCAAGAAGCCGATCGATCTCTTCATTCAACGCTCTATGAATGGCGGGTGAATAAGGGAAGGGTGTTAGACGAATTGGAGCGGCGCTCTTGAATTCGTCTTTCAGTTCTATGGTGTGTTGAACCAGTGAGGTTACCTCTAGCTGGTCGGACATAGCTGGCTTGAAGAGTCTCTTTACCCGGTTTATCTCTCGATCCTGCTCGGAGCTAAGCTCAACGAGTTCAGGAGAGGATGTTGGACACTCTTCTGTGTTTATTTGGAATAGATAGGCATTATCCATGGAAATGTGTACATCGAAAACATCGAAGAAGTCGATTCCCGCAATACATTCTACTGGTAGATCTTCGACTATCGTTGCTTCCATGACCCTTGATTTTCCCTGTACTGTGAAGGGAAGGTATACTCGACCAGACACCTTTAATGGGTCACCAGAAGCGCTGGTAAGATTTAAATTGGATGGGAAAACTTTCGTGTTGTTCACTCTCCAAATAGGAGAGGTGGAGTTCGAAAGCAAAGTTTTCTGACTGCCACTATCCAGTAGGGCTTTAATGGTCCGACCGAAAATGGAGACATCGATAAACGGTCTATTATCCGTGAGAACGGACAAGACTGACGTTTGATTGATATCAAATTTAGATAAGTTATCGTTATTCGACCTTGGTTCGTAACCAAGTGCAAACAAAATATCTGTTACATCTGTTAATTGGTTTTCGGTTGGCCGGACTCCATCCGGCGCGCAGAGTTTTTTGCACAAAAGGGGCACCGGTGAGTGGGATGGCCTTTAAACCCGCAAACCTGGCAGTGAACCTTGTAAGGCCGGGTACATTGATAGGTTAAATGTTCCTGACTACGACAGGTAAAGCAGATAAACTTATCATTTAGGGGAACAAAATCCTGTATTTTTTCCTCGCTTTCGTCAGAAGGTTGACAGGGTTTTTCATCCGGCTTAGGTTTACCGTTTTTCTTCGGTTGCTGAGGCCCTGAATCCGGTTCTTTTGGGTTCATCTGTTTGCCTCCTAAGCCCACCTGATTCTGATTTGACCTAGGAATAAATTTGGGATTGTTGGCTTGCCACTTTCCCCCAAACTTCGTTGGTCGGTTGTCTCGAGATTGGTTTGTAATTCTGTTTTAAGCTTTTATCTTTGTTATATGCATTGGATGATAGGCTGATTGCGTCGTTTGAGTGTTCCTGTGCTGTTGTTGTTTCATCCTAACCGAAATACTTGTCCTGTATTCTGTACAAATACCTTAGCCGATAGTCATCACTTTTTAGCCGGTCGTCATCTTTTGGTAGGGGCTGTTGTTGTTGTTGCAGCTGTCTTTGCTCACGACCACTTGGAAAATTGCTCTGGAAGTATTCGTCCTCTTCGGCAACGTTATCGCTGTTCGTGTCGTCATTGTCATCATCATCACGTGGATTGTCCACCATACCATTGGGTAACATTACCCTTTCGTTGGAAAATCTCATCTCCTGTGGTCCAACAATGGCCACAGCAGAGTGGAGAATTTTATTAGCCTCCTGCTGGGCCTCCTGTTGCTCCCGTTCAAGCTGACGTTGCTCGGCGGCCAACGTTAGCATGCCCCCGCTGCCCTTGCCGCTACTGCTGCTGCTGCTGCGATCGTTAATTTGTTTTCCCGCTTCACTTGTGGCGCTGTCATTGCTGTCTCTACTGCTGGCCATACTATTAGAGCTGCTGGTACCGGCAGATTTCCGGTTCTCCACCGGATCCAGATCGTCAAGACCTATCTGATGCACAGGAGCAAGGTGACTGTACCGTCGGATGAACGGCGGGAGCCTTTCGTAGTAGAAACGATCCGGGCTGCCAAAGCGAAGCGGGCTCACATCCTCCTGTGGAAACTCCTCGCGACTTCGCTTGCCGATTTCGCGTAGGATGGCTTGGTTCCGTGCGACCTTTTAGTCTCATCCCAGGGGCTTCTAGCTGTTGAGAGTTTAACGTTAGGGTGGCCCTAGATCGTCACGTCGCTGAGGGATGCTTCCTTGGTGTTGATAGGCACACTCACTCGCGCGCACACACACACACTGGGGTCTTAAAGATTGCTCGGGCCCGGCCCACGCGGTTGGGATATATTTTGGGTTTCACCTTTTAAGGGCTTTTATAAAGCGGAGACCAACAATTTGCCACACTTTTGGGCCTCCTGATGCGGTTGTTCTGGGTTTTGGGGCACTCCATGATCGCACATTGATCTAGCACACACGCGGGTAGATCTTCGGACCCGTTCGGTCTCCACAAATCGTTATCGCACTCGCGGTCACCCACACCCGGGGCTTTACGTTTTCTTCTCCCCAAATCACACCGAGGCGGATATAAAAATGAAACTCACTCGCGGTATGGACTTCTTGGCACCCGGATATTATCGCGGCTCGAAGGTTATCTCCCAATCCGACTATTTCACCATCTACTCGCTTTGAAGGTTGGCACACATGAGTTCTACTACTATCGCAGTGTGCAGACGTGAAATAATCAGCCGAATAAACCTCAATCTAAACCTGTGAAATATTAATCAATGCGTAATAAATCATACATCATAAGACGTTGTGAGCAAAATCCAGTTGAATGGTGTACATTACGTCGGAGTACTTGCAAAGTAAAGTGAATTATCATCAATTTAATTTCATCGCGGTAGTGAAATTACGATTCGCTTTCAACTGAAAGTGCCTACAGAACAAAGCGGCCGTTGGCCGTGCAACAATACAATACAGAGAGCACGCATCAAAAATGTCTATCCAGTGTACTGTTTGTGCGAAAGTGATAAATGCAGTGAATGATCGAGTTTTCTGTTTTGGTGGATGCGGTCAAGTACTACACGCGAAATGTGCGGATTTAACTAATGTGCAAGCAACTTCTTTACGTGAAAATGTTTCCTTGAAGTATATGTGCCACGACTGTAGAAAAAAACAAGTGTGCCTCAATACAATGTCGGGGAAATGTGAAGAAATACTGCGGGCAATCAATGAGATTAAGATTCGTGTGGAAAGAATTGAATCAGATTGCGAAAGAAACAATGTTTGTGACGCAATAAAAAAGAGCGAGGAAAGCTTAAAAGTGTTCATACAAGAACATATTAGAGTACAATTTACTAATTTAGTGAGCTCGGAAGGTAAATGTCTTAGAGCCGAAAATCAAGATGCTATAATTTCTGATGTTACCACTCCGGGCGAAGGCCTAGCTGGTAGTAGAGGAACGTCATTAATTAGTTATGCATCGGTAGCGAAAAGGAATAGACGAATAAGTGCGAATGAATCTGTACTACGTTCAGGTCGTGTTCGACAGAGAAGTGATATTTCAACCCCCAAAACTGGTGGCAAAGGTCATGAGCAAATAAATAATGCGGAAAACGTTCAAAGTGACGCAAGAGGAAAAAGTTCCCAAAAAAACACTGGACTGTATGGTGCGAATTAAACCGACGGTACAGCAAACTAATCAGCAAACAAAAAAAGAGGTAAGAAATAAAATTAATCCGTCCCAAATGGGTATCAAGAGTGTGCGAAATGGCATGAATGGATCAATTGTGGTTGAATGTGGAACAAAAAATGAAGCCGAAGGGCTATTGGACAAAGTTAGAAATGAACTGGGAGAAAACTATATGGCAGCAATTGAGCAACCAAAAAGACCAAGGTTTAAAATTATTGGTGTTGAAGACGAATATGATTCTGATGAGCTGAGAAATATTTTCAAAAATCAGAACAATATTGAAAATGTTCAATTTTTGAAAATTTTGAAGACACTAAAGCATCGTAGGGGTGTTTATACGGAATTCACGCTTATTTGTGAATCTGACTCAAGTACTTTTGAGCAAATTATGCGTAAAGGAAGACTTTACATCGATTTTGATAGTTGTAGAGTCACAGAAAGTGTTGATATATTTCGTTGTTTCAAATGTTGTGGTTACGCTCACAAATCACAAGATTGTAAAAATGGTTTACATTGCGCAAGATGTGCCGGGAATCATGATATAAAAGAGTGTTCGTCTGAACAAGAAAAATGTATAAACTGCGCAGTTTCAAATAAGGACAGGAAAACAAGACTAGATGTTAATCATACTGCATGGAGCTCTGAGTGTCCAATCTACTTGAGAAGGTTAAGACTATCAAAACAGTATATTGATTATAATAAATAGCAATCAAAGGATGTAGCGGACATTATTTTGTTGAATATTGCTGGAATAACTACACATTTTGACGAATTGGAACTTCTTGTAGGTTCCAAGAAACCAAAATTGGTTATGCTTACTGAAACACACTTGACAACTGATATAGATATTGCGGCATTTAGCATAAGAAATTACAAAATTTGTTGCTGTTATTCAAATTCGAGACACACTGGTGGAGTTATGATGTATATTCATGACTCTATAAAATTTCATGAAATCAATAATTTGGTGAAAGGAATGAATTGGTTCTTAGCAGTTAAGATAGTCAAAGGACTAAAAGTAGGAGTATATGGTTTGCTCTATCGTTCCCCAAATGGCAATACAAATGAATTTTTAGAATATTTGGAACTAAATTGGTTAGAAAATACTCTAGACGATAATCAGATGAACTTGATTGCGGGAGACTTCAATATGAATTGGAAGGACCCAAGTGACAGTGAGAGCCTGCGCAACATTACACAGTGTTTCAATTTGAATCAGAGAGTAGAAGATGCAACAAGACGTACAAGACAGTCCGAAACGATGATAGATTTAGTTTTTTGTAATAATGACGATGTTAAAGTTTCAATTGAAGAAAACAGCAAAATATCTGATCATGAAACATTGCGAATTGATCTTGGTCAGAATGATGGATGTGTTGAAGATGTTTTGACAATAAAATGCTGGAGAAATTATTCTAAAGATGCATTACTAGCATTGATGAGAAATAAAATGTCTCATGAGAGTGCAAGATTGTTAGATGAAAAAGCTGACGTTTTAGCTACTGTTCTTAAGGAGAGCGTGAATGAACTTGTTATAGTGAGAAAGATTAAATGTCGATCCCGAAAGAAATGGTATACAATAGAACTAAAAAAACTGAAACAATCAAGAGATGTAGCTTATAAAATAGCAAGCCAAAGTTGGGATGATGTTGAATGGCAAAATTATACTATACTGAGGAATGAATATTCTAATTCTCTTAGAAAGGCGAAGGCAGAATACACTCAAAAACAGATAAATTTAAATAGAGGCAATAGTAAACAGCTATGGAAGACGCTTAAAAAATTATGGAAAAATAAAGAGAATTCAGCTAATTGTATAAGTTTCAATGGGTCAAGCGTAGAAGATGGTAATGAAATTTGCAATAAATTTAATTCGTACTTTGTTGATAGCGTTCAAGAAATAAATAGCAGCATAGAAAACGTTCCTGATACCTATAATGATCAAAATGAACATTTATCAGATCAATTGAGTGTATTTCGACAGATTTCTCTGGATGATCTCAGAAAAGTAGTATATAGCATAGGTAACTCATCTGGTGTTGAAAACGTGAATCTTCAAGTACTGAAGGACTCGTTTGAGGTAACTGGCGAATATTTACTAAACATTGTTAATGAAAGTCTCGAAATTGGCAAATGCCCACAAAATTGGAAACAATCAGTTGTTGTACCAATTCCGAAAATACCTGGAACAACTAAAGCGGAAGAATATAGACCAATTAATATGCTACCCATCTATGAAAAAGTGTTGGAAGTCATCGTAAAAAATCAGTTGTTGGATTATTTGAAAAGTCAAAAGATATTAATTGAAGAACAATCTGGGTTTAGACAAAACCACTCTTGCGAATCAGCTCTTAATTTACTTTTGTACAAATGGAAAAGGATGATCGAAGAAAAAAAGTCAATAATTGTGTTGTTTCTGGATCTTAAACGAGCATTCGAAACAATTTCACGCCCTATCATGTTAAACACTTTGCGTAGATATGGTGTAGCAGGAAAAGTCCTAAGTTGGTTTGAATCATATTTATCGAGTCGGACACAAATATGCCAATATAACGGATCAAATTCATTGCCCAGAGTAGTTCCTTTAGGAGTACCACAAGGTAGTGTCCTTGGACCATTATTATTCATTCTGTATATAAATGACATGAAAAAGGCTGTCAAGTTTTGTGATATTAACCTGTTTGCAGACGACACTGTTTTATTCATTGGTGACAAGGATCCTTTATCAGCAGTTAGAAAAATTAGAGCGGATATTTTAACATTGACCAACTGGCTAAAATTTAAAAAATTGAAATTAAATGTGCAAAAAACCAAATTGATGATTATAACGAATAAAAAGCAAATAGAACTTGACGAAGTAAAATTAGAAATCGACGGATTGGAAATAGAAAGAGTAAATGTATTCAAGTATCTAGGTGTTTATATTGACGATAGACTAACCTTCAAAGAACATATTGATAATGTAGTGAAAAAAGTGGCAAGAAAATATGGTATGTTAGTACGTCTGAAAAGTCAGCTTACATTTTGGAGTAAATTGTTTTTGTATAAGTCTTTAATTGCGCCTCATATAGATTACTGTTCATCTGTTCTTTTTCTGGCGAGTGATATACATCTGAGGAGACTACAGAAACTTCAAAATAAATTTATGCGATTAATTCTTAACTGTGATAGATATACTCCAATCCAAACAATGTTAGATACACTACAGTGGCAATCTGTTAAGCAGCGTATAATATTCAATGTTCTTTTGCTCATTTACAAATTGACGAATAATAAGTTACCAGACTACCTCAATGATATTATTGTAAGAGGAAGAAATATACACCAACATAGAACGAGACGAATTGATGATTTGCGTGTTGTACCCTTCACAATGTCTACGAACCAAAAATCGATATACTATAACGGAATACGAATTTATAATCAGCTACCATTGGATGTAAAAAACGCAAGATCGATTCAAGAATTTAGAAGAAAATGTTCTGGATGGGTGAAGAATAGTTTTAGTATAAGATGAAGAATGTATGAATTTGTAAACTTGTAAATTATCATAAGATAAATAAATGAACTATTATTATTATTATTAATAAAAAAAAAAAAAAAAAAAAAAAAAAAAAAAAAAAAAAAAAAAAAAAAAAAAAAAAAAAAAAAAAAAAAAAACAAAAGAGAGCGATTTCGGGGACTTGATCCCGGATGGGGATTCTGCGACTCGGCTAATCTTCTCGCTTATCCCATTCTCGTCTAATTCTCCAGCTTAGCCGAGGTAAGAAGTGTGCTTTGATGGGCGAGGATTAAGTGACGGTGCTTCTCAGGGCAAATTTATAAAGAAAAATATTCAGTTTTTTTTCCTAACTCCTAATTGCAATCAATTTACATAATTTTATTATTTGATCTAATTTAATGGGACATGTCAGTGTTACAGTGTGCAAGCTGGCAGTTTTGGATGTCTGCGATCGTCAGGAACCTGCAATAAGCAATGGTGATATAGGGAACGGGCATCATGCAGCGGATCGTCGTGGATATGGTGCCGTTGAACCAGTGTTCACACGACACGAGGGGGAGGATGTTGCGACGACTGCATCCATCGAAACGCCCCTCGAACGCATAAAAACCATCCATGCGAATGAGTGGGGAAATGTCAGTACAAAGGAGAATTGAGAAACAGCTTATCATTGTTGATTGATTGATGTGGAAGCAGAATCATTTACTAAGAAGTGAATTATAATCTATTTACTATTACTATATCCCTATTAAAACTAAATATTTACAGATAGCGCCTTGAATTACTCTGTATTGAATATAAATAATTGAATTTGTTTGCCTAGTAGGAGACCAAATGTAAGTAACATAAAATATACCACACGCGTATCTCTAACTATCTCAAATAAATTTATAGCTTTGAGCTAATCTCATCGGGAACATTGACGAGTTTTTGCTGAAAAGACCTCCGAAAGGCCAATACGTCTTAACAGTCAGAATTGGACCATGTTTCCCTGCACTATAGGATAATTATCAGAGCTTCAAGTATGAAAGACTTCATGTAAAAGCTGATGTTCCTCAAGGTAGTATTTTGGGACCAATATTATATAATGTTTCAACATCTGACTTACCTCAGTGATGACAAAAACAGGCCTCTCCGCCAAAGGACGAAGCCTGCGTGTCATCTGTGGTAGATTGCAAAGAAGTATGAATATTTTTTCTTCAAATCTTGCAATTTTTCTTAATGCTTCCAAAACTTAACTAATTATATTCCCACATATACCAAAAGTTCTTTATTTGAAACCTTAAAGTGGACATATTGTCACGATGAGAGGGGTTTCAGAGACGGGCTGAAGCTAGATAAAAATTCAAATTTAAAAAATCACATTTAATTTATTTAAGCCAAATGTAACGAATAAATAAAATGTCTTCATCCACTTTTTAACAGAAAACAACAGTTTGTCTCAAGATCAAGCTTTTGATCTGTCAGGCCCACCATTTTGTATGCTTGTAAGCACTAATCTGATAGGAAGAATCTGTCCCAGTCAACTGGCATGGTAAGTTTCGTCAGATAGATGAAGAAGAACATTACAATTAAATCTTGATGCCAAATACTGTCGAAAGCTTCTTGCAAGTCTAGATTTGAGGCACAATTGTTAACCTTTTGTTACAACTACCAAACCGGTTTCAAGCTTTATGAAGTACATAAACAAGCTAAAATAGTCAACATCAACTCATCATGGGCAAGGGAGAAAGAGACAGAGAGATGTCACTTTGCCCGATCGTCATCAGAACTTCACAGAGCAAAATCAACAAAGCGAGCCACAATTTATGTATTGTCTTTGTTAGGGAGACATAATCTTTGGCGCTTCCCACCGGGCGTCCATTATCAACGCGCCGGACTTTTGTGTTACAGTGGAGATAATAAAAATATATAAAATTATTTAAAGTTTGTACTTGGCTGGCCAAGCGCGGAAAACAAAATGGCCCTTCACTGCCCCCGAGCAGCCCGTCACCGACCGTGGTCAACATGACCATTGCCATATCATCGTTGGTGGTAAGCGGTGGAAATCGAAGTAAGAGAATAACAACACAATACTGAAACTGAAACGCTGACACGCAACGTAGCCATCAGTTAGTCAGCAGCGGTAAATCTACACTAGGGTGTGCCTGACTTGAACTTTGTCAGAAAACTTGAGGGATCAACCTCCAAAGATCTTCAAAAATAGTAGGTGTCAAACTTCATGCAATTGTAAGAGTTATTCATGATTTACTGATGGCATAAATGCGGCTTTGTCGGTATTTTGACTTAGTACAATCAGTAAATCACGAACAAATCTAAAACACATTAAATTAGGGATATCATTATATTAGGGGTCTTCGGAAAAGAATTTACTTACTAAATTTCATAGGTAAATAAGTATACTAGCGTTAAATTTGAAACCAACAATTGATGATCTATATAAATAAAAATGGAGTGGTGTTTGTATGTAACGAAATGGCTTGCGAACGGGCCACCAGATTTTGACAATTCTTTCACTAAAGTGTTCGTGAAGTGTTCCGACGTGTTTGTATGTATAAAAAGTTCAAAATATTCACCGGGAAAGTCGAAGAAATGAAGGAGAACGAAACTATAATTTTGTATGGGACGTTTCATGGTGTTTTTCAACAGCCTACTTGATGGCAAGACAAAGTTTGCCGGGACTACTAGTTTAAAACAAAAATGTATAAAAATATAATGGTTTTTGAGGATTCGAAAAATCAGTATGCAAAATTTTTTTAGAACACATAGTGAATGATTTTTTCCAAATAGTTTGAACTCTGTAAGACCCACGGGATAATATAAAAAAAATACGGGTTTCACTTAGCGTTGGGCGAATTTGACCAGAACATCGATGTTACTGAATCGATTCAAATTCGATACGACGAATCGATTCACCGATTTAATCGATTCATTTGAATCGATGTTTCTGAATCGATTCGATTTGCTAGCTCATATGAAAAATTAACAAAATATGCTCTACAAATAAGACCAAATGAATTTGTATACGATTCTTAAAATTCCTTAAATTGAATAACATTTGAAATTGAACATTATGTATCAAACACTTCAAGGCGGATGCTAAACTAGGCTTTCGGGTCATCAACTCGTTAAAAAGTCTTATCATTTTCTACCATATCAATCGAAACAATAATCGAATGAAGAAAATCGATTCACTCAATTTTGAGTGCTCCAAACATCGATTCAAAAAATCGATTAATCGGAACGAGAAAATCGATTTTCGGAACATCGATTCAAAATCGCCCATCGCTAGTTTCACCGCTGAACTAGAAGTATTTTTGTTGAAATTAGTCACCAAAAACAAACTTTTTGAAAATTCTCTAAGGGAAACCACTAAAAGTCATTTCTTGGACTACCCTCAAACGGAATGATTGTAACATCCTTATCTTCCGTTTAACCGTTGATCCCCTTAGTTTTCTGAAAAAATTAAATATTGGGACACCCTAACCTACACATGCCGTCCACCTTCCTATGCAGTTGTGGAGTTTGCAGTTCGGTTTTGTTCTGCAGTGGTGCTAACAATATCTTTTAACCCTCTTTTCTATGGCTGCTTTATGGGCATTGAGCGTTTGGCTTTATTTGTAGCGAATTAACTGTAATGGAGCTCTCTTCACTAGTTGTTACAACTTGGAACAGCCAGTGATGTGCTGTATGAAGGTTCAATTTACCTTCCCTCCCTGCTGCAAGGCGCAACTGATGATACATGCCGGAAGGTTGCAGTGGCGTGAAAATGGAGGAATTTAAAACTGAGTGCGGAGGAAACACGCAAATTTGTTGCCACAATGCTTTTATGCACTTCGAATGCAGTTATTAAGTTGTAACGTATGGCTTATTCCTGTTTTCATATTGTTCAACGATCTAGCTTAGTGCCTTCGAAGGTTGAGGTTTTTTTTCTCGCGATTCGTACTTGAACTGATAGCAACAGTTGTTATTAATTGTTTGTTGCAGGGCTTGATTGGAAACATGGTGTTAAAATGTCCTGGATGAGTAGTACAAATGTTCAGTTGTTATTTTTTTTCGGATCGCTCAACCTGTTAATAAGATACTGTTTTATAAATAATGATTAAGTCTAATGAATATAAATATTGTATGCTTCTATTTTTTCTTATAAATTTGTTTTCTTTTTGTCTATTTTAAAACAACTTATAAGCAAATCGAACACATAGTCACATTTTTTAACAAAGTAACTTATCTATAGAAATTCTCACTTTATTATCAAGGAAGAGTCCATTCATGTATCAAAATGAACAACACGCATTATACAAATGCATTAACACCATATAGTTAACTTGCATAGCGATGGATGACATGTTTCAGGTAGTCTTATATGTAAATAAACTTAACAGTTTTTTCTTGTAGAGAAACTTAAAAGTAGATGGAGTACCGTGTAGCTTTTAATACCGCTCCTAAATGCTTATCTTTGACAGATACGCGTATTTCGACTACCACTTGCAGTCTTCTTCAGTGTCAGTTACTCGTATCCACTGAGTGGATACGAGTAACTGACACTGAAGAAGACTGCAAGTGGTAAGCGAAATACGCGTATCTGTCAAAGATAAGCATTTAGGAGCGGAATTAAAAGGTACACGCTACTCCATCTACTTTTAAGTTTCTCTATTTGAGATTCTGCTCAGAGGATTCAAACATTCATTAAAGAGTTTTTTCTTATATTTTTTGAATTCATTTGTTAGACAACATTATCATCTTAATTAGGTAAAACCGAATAAATCAATTATCATCTCATTGTTATTACAGCTCATTTACTGTAGTAGCTCAGATTTTTTACAGGTAAATTGAATTTAACTGCTTATATTGTGAAAAAACCCTTCTTAGTAAACTTAATCTAACTGCATCGACTCTCAAATTTTTGTGTGTTATAATAGCCATTGCTTGTCTTAAGAGCATTAGCAATGTAAATTAGTGTATCAGGATTCAGATGGTCGGCTCCTGAGGCACGTTTGCCACCATTTGAGAGATTTATGCCACCGCCATATTTGAGCCTATTTGATCATTTAACCGATGGGAATGCAAAGCGAAGGGCAATATGAGAGGAAATAGCGGTGGAATACATTGAAGAGTGAAAATTGCATTACTTATTGAACTCATTCGTAAAAAACTCTCTAATTGATTTTTTATAGCGCAACATTTAAAAAAGTTCTAACTGGAAAATGTAAATAAAAACTGTGTATCATTATTCGTATCAATTTCTACGCAATTTTCTCCTATATACTCTCACGAGCATGCAAAACGCATTTTTGTAAGTTATTTTATTCAAATTTTCAATAGCCCTATCTGATTATGGAACAACTGAAATGGCCAAACTGATAATCTGCATCAAAATCCGATTGGATCTTCCGTACATTTTTCCAATTTTATTATTTTTTTCAATATTTTGTCATATACAGTGACCCCACGCAGTTGAATCACCCACAATTTATGAATCAGCTGACTTCAAAAGACAAAATTATTATCAAACTTGTCACAAAACATCACCGAATTATTTTTACTGATAAGAAACTATGTGTAAAAATAATTCTGTGATGTTTTGTGACAAGTTTGATAATGATTTTGTCTTTTGAAATCAGCTGATTCATAAATTGTGGGTGATTCAACTGCGTGGGGTCACTGTACATATTGTGTTTTTTCACAAAGGAGAAGTGGTGGCAAAATGAATAGCGGTGGTAGAATGAACACCGTGCCTTTTACCGAGAAAAAACAAATTTGATTGAATTTTAATCGCGCACGGACGATTTAGAGCATAAATCGGAGGGTTCAAGTTGATACGGAAGTCAATTGAAGTGAAAATATCAACGAAAACTATGATATTAGAAAACCATGTTCGAAAATTAGAACTGACGTAACTTTTAGCTCAGGAGTCTTGAGGTTTTTCAGTGAGGTGAACATTGTTATGCTATGATGTCAAATCTGATACCTTTAGTTTTATTTTTGAATGGGTTACAATCATAAATGAATATATTTCCGGGATCGCAATGAAAATTTTTGAAAATATTTGTTTACTCACATTTTTTGCACGATGTTTATTTTACCACCAACAGCTGTTCATTTTACGCAAATAGAGCAGGTAAAATGAACATTTGCACCGTTTTTCGCAAGCTACAAAAATATGTGAAAATTTTAACTATTTCCGTCTGAATTCGTGTCGCTGCTATAGATAACATCCCTATTTTTGATGTTGTGCGATAGAACGATACAAATTCCTCGTTTTTCTATCAGAAACAAGATGATATCCTTAAGGTGTTTGTTTTACCACCCCTTCCCTTAATCGTTTGATTTTAGCTTAGCTTAGCTTAGCTTAGCTTAGACTGACTACACATATCAATGGTTGCTATTCCGTGATTGACCGAAGTCAGTGAAAATGCACAAAGAATCAACTAGAAGTTTGGCTGGGATTGGCCATAATCTTCTTCAATGTGCATAATTCAGTGCCTCTATTTATACAGGGTCAATAACGGCGCCGGCCACGTCCTTGCAGTCAGGTGGGATTGGGGGAAGGAATGTTAGTGTGTAACCTTTGCTATTTGGAGACCGTGTTTGCCTCTGCATCTCCACAAAGGTTACTGGAAGGGATGTTTGTTAATGGGAAGGATCGTTGGGTCACAGGATTCACTTTGATAAGCGATTAGACCATGATAAATAATGATTTGTGAGATATATACATGCTTATTTGTAAATATAATATTTTCATTTGATATGAACAATTTCTATGTAGTGGAAAATTATGCCGACACTTGAGGTGACGAACCATTCAAAGTTTGTTGAACAAATAGCTAAATGTAACATTCCTACAGCTGTCAGGACGAAAGCATGTGTTATTATATTTTACTTATTTGAAAAGAAACAAAAAACTTGATTTGTTGGAACATCATAGAGCACTCTTATTCTTATGCCGACACTTACAGTGGCGAACCATTCAAAGTTTGTTGAATAAAGTGAACTTTTCGCAAGTCTACACTTGTAGTGTCGAACCATGCAAAGTTTTTTTTTTAATTACAAAAATAAAGGTAAAAAGGGGTGTTCTGAAAATAAAAAAAAAATGTGAAACATAAATAATTCATGAATCAGAGTTTGTGTCGACACTCAAGTGACGAACAATTCATAGTTTGTTGAAAATTCATATTTACGTCCCACAATTGTAACGATTTAATGTGGTCATACATATTTTATAGATTAGAAATAGTAGCATGAAACGAGCTCACCAATTGATCCTTTATCCTTCACTGTGCAGTCCACTCTCAGCCTCACTCGTTTGCTCGGCTATATAAAAGCACTCAGAAAAAAAAGGCGCACCCGAAAAGGAAAAAAAACTTGGCTTTCTTGACGCACTGCCCAGCAGCAAGCGTCAAGGTCAAAGGATCAAAAAGAACTCCCCTTCCCTTAATCGTTTGATTTTGTTTAAAAATTATGCAACTCACTTCAATAGTTTATAAAATTAACAAATTACGAAAGGGTCTGACTTACACTGCACTTTGATTAAGTGCCGAACTGGAAAGGGCAGGACCGGATTTACAAACGTGGGGGCCTGGGGAACCTTTTACCAGAAGAACATTTTGATACTTTTAAGTAGACTAGATATTCTTGCAGTTCTTTATAAGGTTTTCATTGTCAGAAGTCAAACTATTTTATAACGCTCAAAAAATGTTTTCCCTTGTGAACGTAAACCAATATTTATTATTCTAATATTAGTTAGAATATTCAAACATTCTTCTTCTTGGCATTTTACGTCCTCACTGGGACAGAGCCTGCTTTTCAGCGTAGTATTTTTATGAGCATTTCCACAGTTATTAACTGAGAGTTTTCTTTGCCTAAGTTGCCATTGTCATATTCGTATATCGTGTGGTAGGTACGATGATACTCTATGCCCAGGGAAGTCAAGAAAATTTCCATTACGAAAAGATCCTGGACCGACTGGGAATCGAACCCAGACACCTTCAGCATGGCTTTGCTTTGTAGCCGCGGACTCTCACCACTCGGCTAAGGAAGGCCCCCAATATTCTACACATCTTTGTAGATTTTATATGTTAAATTCAATGTTTTTCGGGCTTCTTCGTCAACAACTTTTGTTTTTTTTATGATTCTCTTTTATTGGTACCTTAATTGAAGTCATATAGATTCTAATCATGTTTTAATATTCAAGTTGTTGAACATATAGATTGACTTAACAATTTTAAGATAAAGAAATTGATGTAGGGCTGGTAGCAGATCTTTTTATAAAGACTAAGGCTCTATTTTAATGCAAGTCTTAAAAGTCTCTGTTTTCAAAGGAAGGGTTCCAATATCCCTCACTCTAGACATTTTTCTGGAGATTCCTTTACGAATTCACCCAGAACTTCTTCCATCGATTTTTCAAAGGATTCTAGGGGGATTTTCTACAGTAAATCCTTGAGCACTCCAACGATACTACCTTCAAAAATTTCCTCAGAGATTATCCCGATTATTTTTCATAGAATATATAAGATATTTCCAGATATTTTCACTGATCCTTCAACTCTAGGAAATCTTATTAAGATTTTTTGAAGATATTCTAAACGTATATCTTGGAGGATATACTAAAGAAATCGAGAGAAGAATCACTGGAAAATCCTGGAGGACTTAGAACCTCCTTGAGAAATACTTAAAAAAAAGCTTTGGTGAACATCCTGATGGAGTCTCTTATATTCTTACTATATCCGAAATAAAATTATTGGAGGAATTATAAAGCTAATAATTCTTTAATGAACTTCTGCAGAAATCTTTGAAATAGTCTCTGAATCTTTGGGAAAAAATAAAAATTTCTCATTAAATTTGTAGACAAAATCTGGGAAAAAACGTATTAAATGCTTATCTTTTGGTTCCTATTAGGTATTATTTTGTTCTTCTATTTTCTGTTTGGTCCATTATCGGTTTATTCTTGGTTCCTGTCTTGTATCTTTTTGGTCTGTTTTTTCAAGGCAATTAAAAACTATCAACCTTTCATTGTGACCGATAGTGTCATTTTCAAAATAAATATTTCAATAATTAAGTCTTATTACTTAATCAAACATAAATTGCATTCAAACCTAGCATTAAACATCATTGAGAAAGCTTCCGTTACAGTTGGATAGACAAGTAAGAAAATCGTTAGGAATTTAAGCAAAAGGATGGCACTCTTCGTGATCGTTTTTGATTTGTTTTTCGTGAAATCAACAAAATCCCATTCGGAATGTTCTAATATTTTGTTTCAATTATTTTATTTCATTTTATTTGCATAAATTTCACCCATTGTTTTGAATATATTTGAAAAACAAAAAATAAGAGCTTTAAATCATATGATGAGATTTCAAAAAGTTTACACTATTGAATTGATTCTAATTATTTGTCGAGATTTGCGGAGGCCCCTAAAATGTTGTGGCCCAAGAGCCATGGCCCCCTCACCCCCCCCCCCGTAAATGCGGCCTTGGGAAAGGGCTAACTGAAACCATGCTCAACCACATGTCCGAAAATTTTAAGACTTGTAAAAGGGCCAATCTACCGATAATGTTTACGAGTTGATGTGCTAATTGAGATTTAAAACGTTATTAGCCACGTAATAGACTTTTATGTGTATTGAAAACAATTATAAAATTAGTTGAATTTGTGTTTTTCTCAATGTTTACGTTTTCCAGATAAGTCATTTTCAAATATTTCGCGAGATTTTAATTCTATAAAAAATAAAATTGTTTTTATTGCGAATCTTAAAATCTCAGGATTCTGCGATTTCCTTGCGATTTGATTCAGAGATGTTTTAAATCAACTATGTCCACAATTCCCCAAAGTTAAGATTTTCCATCGCTTATGAAACTACAACAAATAGTAAAGTAAATTTCATGAAATATATCAACAGATGCTTAAATACGAGCAATTTAAATTGTGCAATTTTAGGGCTTCGTGGCCGTGCGATTTGTGTTACCAAGCATTTAGCCGCATCGCGTCAAGGAGAGTGGGTTCGATTTCCCCTACAGTCCGGAAAACTTTCATTAGGAATGTATTTCGACTGTACTACTAGGTGTTGCATGCTAGTCCGTTGTCTAGCGTAGTGCTTCCTTCAAATCGTCCACTGGAAGCATTAACGTGTCAGTGTCTAAAAAAAAATACGTTCATGTCACTCCGTACCCTGCTGGTTAAAGGCGTCATTTGAAGTTGTTAGATTTTTTTGCAATGAATGGTTAATATAGAATGCGTGTTAATTTACATTCAATAACCAAATGGTCGGCATTAAGTCAGAGTGGACCAAGTACAAAACTAGGAAATATTGGAATTGTTCTGTCAATAAATGCAAAATAACCTTACCTCCATTTAACTTTAATCAGATTTAATGAATGTTGTAAACACCAAGAGATATGCAACAAATTTGCATTGGATGATCAATAAAATCGATTAAAGTAAGCAGTCAGAGTGGACTAAGAGCTTTTTACCAAAACAACTAAAACGAGCAGCGCGCTGGGGAATTCATGAATTGCAAGACATTTAAAGTGTTTTCTTAGATTTGTCTTCATGGAATGTTCTTCTTTTTCTTCTTGGCATTACGACCTGACTGCACAGCGTATCCGTGAACAGCAGTCATGAACTCGTCAATAGGCAAAAATACACCGTGAACTAGATCCTGAATATATGAACGCGTTGCTTAGTCCGAGAACGAACATGCAAAAATGATGGTAGTTCACGGTGTATTTTGACAGTTCACGTTTTCCAGAACGCTTTTTGAGCGTGTGGGATAGAGCCTGCTTCTCAGCTTAGTGTTTTTATGAGCACTTCCACAGTTATTAACTGAGAGATTTCTTTGCCAAAGATTCCATTCGTATATCGTGTAGCAGGTACGATGATATTCTATGCTCAGGGAAGTCAAGGAACTTTCCATTATGAAAAGATTCTGGACCGATTGGGATTCAAACCCAGACACCTTCAGCATGGCTTTGCTTTGTAGCCGTGGACTTTAACCACTCGGCTAAGGGAGGCCCCTCTACTTCTCATCTAGAAATAGAAATTAATAAATGTTAAATGCTTTTGTTTTCTGGCCAAATATGGGATAGATGATCAGAAATTACAACAATTTCTGTGCAGACAGAGTGGACCACGTGTCAAACAGCAAAAAACTGATTGATTATTGCATTTTTAAGTCGATTCCTGAGTCCGATAGAAGTTTTTTGGTATTTATATGGTGTCTGTATGGAATATCCTAGAATCCGCTTTTTGGACAAGTATATGTTGACCGGTACTCAAGATTTTCACTTAGTCCCCTCTGATTGAACACATATGTGAATATTTCTGGTCTTCAATATATTGACCCAGTTTTCAAGCTATCGTAATGCCACTGATTTCAAAATTAAATATATGGATTCTTAAAGAATTTGTGTTACTGATTTCGAATATTATTGATAATTTTAAAATTGATGATAATCCAAACCTTAAATCGTCCCCTTAATGCTACAACTAGATAACACGAAAATTAAAATTTTGAGATCTGCAACTTTGAAAGTATGATCGTTAATCGCAGAGAATATGATTGAAAAATAAATTTCAATAAATGTATTTTGAATCACACACATATGCGCTGTGGGTATTTTGCAGATCTAATTGAGAATAATATTTTGACATATTGAAGTCAAATATTCCAAATTTCGAGTTATCTAGGGGACGAAATGATTGTTATTTTCTAAGAAATTGTTCAGTTAGAATTAATCAAATAACTGAACGATGTTTTTTGGTTCAGTCAGAGTGGACCAAGTGCATTTAGTCCATCAAAAAATCGTTCTATTAGAAAATCAGACTGTTTTTTTCTATGATTATTACTTCTCATTGAATTGTATCAAAGTTACACAAAGATGTGTGAAATAATAAACCAAAATATGCTCGAGTTAAAATTTTACAAAGTATTTGACTTTATGCCCATTTTTCTCAGAACATCAATAATTTTACTTGGTCCACTCTGGCTTAACACCGACCAAAAATAAATGAAATACCTTGACTTGCTCTGCAACGTGTTTTGTATGAACGTTTTAAAATTGTGGTGTTAGCGGTGTCGATTAGGGATATCCTCTTTCTGTCTACATACGAACCGATTGCTTTTCTCTAATATGCCAGGTGAAATTTGAACCGAACGGTACGAAGCATACCCGAAGCTTAAAATTCCCCCAAATTGACCAAAGTTTGCTGTCCACAGCTCGTCCTAACAAGCGACTAAATGGCTTTATCCACTTTATCTATCCTAATAACAGTTAAATTTTATCTCTCTCGCCGAACACCACCACCGGCTGGGCGCACAGAAGACCACAGGCGGCCAAATACGGATCCCCATTACAGTGTGTTTGAAACCCGTTATAAACGGAAAAATAGCAGAATTTGGCACCCACTATTTGATTAATATAGTAGTTAAGTAGCAGCAAATTTGAAAACACTTCAACGAGGGAATAGAAAGTTATCGGGATTGGAAGGTTTAGAGCAATTTTGAAATATTCCCTAAAAATTCATCATTATTAATTTGTGATCCAACTAAGTAACTATCAGATCTGCATTAAACAGACATCAGAATCTTCTTTTTAAATGTGAAATCATTACGTCAAGATATATAATATGAAAAAATATGGAACAATAAGCAAAGCATTTTTTTTTCTGTTCGCAACATAAACCACTGCGACTAATATTTGATCTATTGTAGTATATCCCGTGTCCTTTGTTTAGTGCATGCCGTGTTACCTTATCACTATTGAGAAGTGATAAAGTATTCGGTTCTCTCACAGTTTTAATTCCTAACTTGATCGCGGGAAAGGATTCTAATTGAAAGATTCCGCTATTTATACCCTTTGAAGAATATGGTGAGTACACTCTCCATAGGCGCGCCCCTTTATCAGTCAAAATCGGATCACTCGATAAAGCCAAAAAATCCCACCGATATTGGCCATGCATCAGAATCCTAGTCCTTACTTCTTCAAACTAGAGAACTAAATAAATAAAAGATTAAAAACAAATTGTTGTATTCGACTCATTTTTTTCCTTGTCTCAAGATCATTCTCGGCAACTGTGAAAACCGTGACTTGTCACTTTCAACAAGGTTTAAAATAGAGTGTCCATCCCGGGACATCCCGAGACAAAAAATCCCGGGATTTGACAAATTTCGGGATTTCCCGTTTCCCGGGATTTAAGTTCTGACATCCCGGGAATCCCGGGATTCCCGAAATGTACGTAAAATTTGAAGAAAACCACTAAATTTCAATGAAAATAATGACATTTTCCGCACTATCAAGCCTTATTTGATAAATAGAAAAGAATAAATAAGTAATTATTTTCAAAAAAGACCAATTTACATAGTGAGGAACACATGTTTTTATTTTTTTCTCGTTGCAAAGTTTCAATGCTTTTCTCTTCAACATTAGCCGGTTTTAGATTCATAGGCTGAGAAAGCTAATTTAAAAGTACACCTATACTACAGTCAATAATTGTGGGTAATTAACTTTATGCATGATCTTCTACAATACCTTCAATGATCTTTAATGGTTTATTCAGAACAGTTTTAATGATTTTTCAATAGAAATATTAGATTTAGAACGCTAGAGGCGCTGTGTGTCCCATACTGTGGCTGTGATGGTGATGAATCAACCACAGTAGCCTTGATTTTTATTGGCGCGATCCAACGGTACGCAAAGTGTCAAATTGATTGTTTTGTTTTAACTTATGTGTTGGCGCGGGAAAAGAGGTAAAATGACCTCTGTCCCCGGAACAACTACGGATGGAAAACTCACATGATAAAAAATCTTTGAGTCGCAGTTCGACGTACTCCATTGGCCGCAATTTAAATTACATGGAAGCTTTCGTGTGTCCCACGAAGGCAAGCGATACGCACCATACCTTGTGAGGGCTAAATCTACGAGCGACCTAGAATAGCGAAGAAGCATTTTGATATTTCAGTCGTATGTTTGACTGATCATCCATTTAACACAATAATCACCTGTGCAACAGCACACCTAATCGAGACTATCTTCTGTAGGTAGAATATTGTCGCGCACTCACCAAATCGGAACGCGCGTGTGGGACACGCGACGTGTGACTCGTTCCCGACATAACTGTAATAATGACATGTGTGGCGCTGCATTCTTACGATGTTTATAAACACAGTGCACTATTCAAATATTAGTCGTGACGCTTGGAGAATGAGAAAAAATAAATTTAAAAAAAATATGTTTGTCCTTATTTCTGTCGGATCCATAATATAATTTTCAGGACACACGAAAAACTATTTGTTTGAACAAGCCACGAAAGGTGCGCGAAGGCAAGAAAACCGGACGGGGTAAATGTTTACGTTTCTGAAAGCAGGTTGCTAAGGTGAAATTGAAAAAAAGTGACGCTTTGGGTACCACATACTAGATGTTGGTCACAGCATTAGCAGCGACAATAGCGGTCTAATCTTTATGTCTATTGATTTTTCAAATGTTTGAAGCAAATGCTCTAATATTATGACATAATTTTTTACCATACTTCCATTATAAGTAATCCTTTGCAAACCCGTAATTATGCTATGTTTTGATTTTTGTTAAGTTACTTCATCAGAATAAGAAAGACATTCATGAAATGTGATTTGTTATAATTCACATATTATCTTGGAAAGTTACATTATCTTTTTCTACCATTGAAAAAACATTATATTCTGAATTTGTACTTTCATTTCTACCAAAATATTAGTTTTTATTGAAAATTTTAGAAAACCCGAGCTTAGATTTTTGTTAGATTTTGGACGAGCAAAATGGCCGGGAAATGGACACTCTAGTTTAAAAATGTAACAAGGACTGAAAAACTGTTCCTTTGATTACTATAATATCCTGTTCTCTTCGTTTGAAGCAGTCAGGACTAGGGTTCACTGGTAGATCTTTACCCCATAACGCACCACGAAAAGGTGATCTACCCGCGTTATGGGTAAAGAAGCGTTATGGGTAAAAAAGCAAAGCTGAAACAAGAAGTATTTCGACAGTATTTAACTATTCACTGCTTATTGATCAAAAGACCTAAACGTATCTCCTTCGCTATCATGAATACAATTTTAACCATCATATTCAACTCATTCGAAATAGAAGCATGAAACGAGCTCACCAGCTGATATTCCATTCTCGACTGAGCAACAAATAACCACTTTCAATTATTTTAACAATACGCTTACTAGGACCATAACGAAATACTGATCAGGAAAACGCGTGAAAACGAAACAAAATTTCCAGGAGATGGACCTGGTGTAGTGGTTAGAACACATGACTCTCACGTCAAGGATCCGGGATCGAATCTCATCCCCGAGATAGTCACTCAGGACGTAAGTTATAGTGACGACTTCCTTCGGAAGGGGAAGTACAGCTGTTGGTCCCGAGATGAACTATCCCAGGAGTAAAAATATCGTTCTACTAGGTTCGAGGTCATTTTTTTACCTTTGAACGCGTTTCACTGCATCAGACATTTTGGTTTCTTATCTTTTTCCAGAAACAAAGAGCTTATTTTAGAAGGTAGGTTTCTAATACTCCACTGATTCGGAATCGTTTATCTCCTAGATACCGAAAGAAAACCACTTAAGAAGAACTTGTCTTATGAATTGAAACCACCCTCAGATGTTGTACGAGTTATTTTTCCCACTTTTTTCGCTTAGTGGCTTGTATTTCTCTTATACTCTTATAATTTTCTTGACCGTAAATTCTAAATATTGACAGGAACAGAACAGGCAGGAACAACAAGACAATAACATGGTAGATCTACCCCGTAACGCAACTCGAAAAGATGATCTACTCGTGTTACGGGTCAGCAAAGGCATATAAATGAGCTATAATTTTAACATGGAAATATTGTTATATACAAATCACTGTAATATCTGATTTTTCACGAAATGATTTCATAGACAAGATAGGATGCTTGGATATCATATGTTTTTAATGCTTATTGCATACCTGATAGTTACTAGGTAGGTCACAATTGGTAATGATGCATTGTTATACCTTTCAGAATAGCTCAAAACTCAAATCACGGAAACTTTGGATTCCTTTGCTGAAATATTTTCAAATTCAATGAGAAGATGCTTAAAATTATATCGCTCGTATGGTAAGTGCCAAAGTCTAGAACATTTTTTCGTTAATAACGGTTCCAGACACACCGTGTTTTTCCTTCACATAAGGGGACTACAAAAAAAAAACACAGGAACGCCACTTTGACGGAATGGAACGGATCAGCGCAGCGGAGACAGAATGATAGATCAGCTTGGACCTGCGACTGACGGCTAAGGAAATGCGGAATCCCACGCGATGACGGCCACAGGAAATAAACGGAGCGACATTCGCACTGCGGGAATATCGAAGACCATGTCTTCAAGTTCCGTTCAGCTAAGCAATCGACCTGGGGGACAAAAGTCGTCGTCGTCGTCAGTTCAGCGATCCTGCCAAAGGATAACAGCATGTGTGTGTGAGAAGAAGTAAGAAAAAGTGCTCCGTGCTGCGGTCGGTGTGGGTATTTATTTTTATCCACTGCCCAGTCGACATTTGGTAAAACCGTTTAACTCATTGAATATTCATGATCTCAGTGTTTTTTATTGGCTCTTGTTTTCCCTGCACGTCGATTCCAACCGATTCACCAAAAAAAAAGTAAATTCTTCCACCACGCCGGGACAATAAGAGTAACTGCACACGTAGGTATCACTTTGACGAGTGAGTGCCCGTTTTTTCACTCTTTCATTGCTACAACTAATGACCGATGAATTCCTTGGCTTTGGCTCTTGGCTGCCATTTATGAGGTGCTCAAAGAGCCATGATCGTTGTAATGCAAGTCATACCCTACGACGACTCAAGCCCAAGTGCATCGAAACTTAATCTATAACACGTCCGGAATGAGGGTTAATTGAAACAAACATTGAAGACCTCGACCGAATGTCTGCTTTTACACAGTCGACGATATAAAAAGGATGTTTAAAATTCAGCAATGCAAAACCATTATCTTCCAATGTATTCAAGTACGGAAATTCTTGCATTTACTTAAGCGAACATATTCAGTCGACTGGCGTAGCAAAGATTTCTTTCTAAATTGTCGCGTGTAAGGTATCAAAACTGCTATGATACAAATAAATTAATTTGATATAATACTTTTAAGAGTCAAAATTAGCATGAATTTTTTTTTCGCGATAGCATAATTATACAATTAAAGAGAAAATAATTATATTCTACTTAGTGTTTCATTAAATATTTTTGTGGCACCGTTCACAAATTAGTTAATGCTTTCAGAAGATTGAGAATGTATGCTTAATCGTTACAGATCATGCAAAAGTTCACAGGTCATGCAAAAGTTCCGGCAAGACGTAATAAATGGACGCTACCTAAGCAGATGGCTTTAATAATTGCAACCCATGAAGAGTTTGCAGACTCTGCATATCTGACGCGACCAACTAGAAGCTAGAGCAGTGGTGCTCAAACAGCGGCCCGCCGGAGTAATTTTATGAAGTTTAAGAAAATGATGTGATTGATCATTGAGCTCAAACCTAGGGGGACCCATTCGATCAAGAAATTTGAAATATTCTGTAATGTTTACATGTGCAAAATTTCATCACTGAGCAGTGTTTGACCTGTTGAATCTGTTGCATGCTCCTGTGGAGCGAGAGACGAAATCAGGAATCGTGCTTGGTTCGCGTATTGCGCTTTTTGCGGGATCTTTTAAATAATCCTTTTCCATATCCAAACTCCCAGTGCTTTATTGAGAAAATGTAGAGGACGCCTTGGCTTCCATAAAGCAACTAACACGTAAATATTACCTCCCATCCCCAAATTGAGTTGCATACGGACGCTGCCGGCTCCGTTATTGTCTCAATTGTTTATTTGTTTACACCAACAGACAATTTGTCCCAATGATGTGTGGTTACTTAAATTTACGGCAATGTAGGTCAAGATATATAAAAAAATACACAATAAAAATCAAACAATTCTTCGAGTAAGTATTTCGCGAAATTATGGCGGATTGTATGTCTTCGAAGATAGAAGACGAACGCTAGTGCTACTCTGTTGAATACGCGTTGCAGTCCATTCATAGCTTCATATTGTCCAAAATTATTTCGTCGTAGAGGTGATCGAATATAGAATTAGCTCGCAAATTCCGGTGCGAGCACTTATACCTACCTGTCCAAGAATAACGGGTCAGCAACTATCATCGCTCTGTTTATGTCTCGGCGTGGCTGTAACGTCTCTACCATAATAGGTAGCTTGATAATCGATGTGAATCGCTCCAAGGAAGTCGGCGGAGTGCAAAACGAAAAAAAACGATGTTAAACCGATTAAATCCTTTTAACGCCGTTTTGATAGTGTGGGTGTTATTTCCAAAGTCGCACGTACAAGCGAAACAATAAAGCGATTTGAAGCAGTATACGTCGGTGAATTCCCTTAGCAATACCGGAAGATGAATCCTAAAGTCCTAGAAGCTTTCACGATGACGTAGCACAATATGGTGCTTGAATGTTAGTTGGGGTATCCAGAATGACACCCAACTTCATTCACATGATCAACTCCTTGAAGTATTTTTTTTTTCCAAATAACTGGTAGTTGAAATAGACAGGCTCTTTTCTCCGTGGAACGGATATATACATTACATTTTCAGGATTCACTAACATGCGGTTCAAACTACACCATCCTGCAAAAGCATCCAAATCGTTTTGTAGGGTTATAGCATCACAGATGGAACGGACACGGAGATACATTTTTAAATCGTCACATAACTTATCGTGGCCTTTAATTACGTAGTTGCATCGTTTAAGTACAATAAGAAGATCACAGGGCCCCAAAATGACTTCCTTAAGGTATTCCAGAAGTAGCCGTGAATGTTTCTGAAAAAATGCCCTTCCAGTCCAACCATCAGCTGTCTCTCTGTAAGGTAGGACTTAAACCAACGTAGCGTTTATCCGGAAATTCTATGTAAATATCATCCGTTTATTTATTTATTTATTTCGTCAAGCATAGGTAGATTACATACAATAATTACAATACTTTCTTACATGCTATGGATTACTTCTATTGTTTTTAAGTCGTGTTTTAAGCTGCTCTTTGGACAAAGTAATGCCAACAAATTCGCAATGTACATTATACTGACGCATCATACGGTTCATTGGTCCGTTTTGAGCATAATGCGTTCTGCATGATTTTTCTGAAAATAATTTTCTTGTTCTTAAATACCGAGAGGGTGTGTAGAAGTTAAGTTGAGAAAGAAGTGCAGCAGAGTCTACACGGTTCGAAATAATGTTGTTTATAAAGAGAACACGTTCTGTGAAGCTTTCGGAAACGTGGAACATAAGACTCAAGAGATTGGTGGTAGTAGATCTCCCAGGAATGAAACCATGTTGCTCATTACTTATGAACTGCTTACAGTGAGCTATTAGCGGTTCCATTACTACTAGCTAAAAGAGTCTTTAAATCGCACAAAGTGACGAGATCCCACGATGATTTCAAATATCCTTGTGGTCGCCTTTTTTGTGAACTGGAAAAATGATAGCATCCTTCCAAACAGATTGGAACGTTCCACTCGTTAGGGACAAAGCAAACACATGACGGATAGGTAAGAGCAACTGCTCGATAAACGATTTCACGAAAGAAGAGGGAATTTCATCGGGGCCGGGATTGATCGCAGATTTCAAATTGGGGGCATCTCTAGCAATCATACCATCATCGACGCAAAATGTGTTCAGTGTCTCCATGACCAACGGAACGTTATAATAATGAGAGCATCAGTAAATGTACATTGATGTTGCAACTTATTGGGGGTTGCGACTGGAAGTTGATAACTTAAATTCTTGGTTGTCGGCTATCTCAGTCTTAATCAGCGAACGTTTCAATTTATTTTGCCCGACGTTTCGGCAACTGATCCCAAGTAGCGTCTAATTGTTTTTTGTTTGTTTGTTTTATTAACGACACACGTTATATGTGCATTCGTGTCGGATGTTTTTACAAATTCATCAATTGATTATTCTAAATAATTTACAAATCATATGCAATCAAATTCAATTATTATTTTTTTACACTTTTTAGATCTCGTAACATTCCAGCCTAAATCAGGAGATGCTTTTCTATCACATTCATTGGCAGATTCTTGGATCGCACCGCGTGTTTGTGTTTCTTCTTTCTCTTAGCTAGCATCTAATAAATCCCTGTGCAAGTACAACTGCTCTTGCATCAACGGAGTAGCAACTGCGGGCGGTCAATCATGCTCATTACATTACATTTATTGGTATTACATTGATATTACATACAATAATCCTGCGTCAACAATTCCACGCCATACAACTCGATTCGCAGCTGCCTCCCTCCATCCTCGGCTGCGGCCCACACTCGCCAGATCTTGCAGCACCTGATCAGCCCATCGTGCTCGCTACGCTCCTCGCCTTCTTGTACCTGTCGGATCCGAAGCGAACACCATTTTTGCAGGGTTGTTGTCCGGCACTCTTACTACATGCCCCGCCCAACGCATTCTTCCAGCTTTTGCTACCTTCAGGATGCTAGGTTCGTCGTATGAGTGCAGCGCGCTCGTGGTTCATCCTTCGCCGCCACACACCGTACTCCTCCACACGCCAAAGATCGTCCTAAACACCCGACGTTCGAAGACTCCGAGTGCTTGCAGGTCTTCCTTGAGCATCGTCCACGTTTCATTCCCGTAAAGGATCACCGGTCTAATCAGCGTTTTGTATATGGTACATTTGGTGCGGGGACGAAACTTTTTCGACCGCAGGTTCTTCTGGAGCCCAAGTATATGCACGACTTCCACAGATGATGCGTCTCCGTATTTCACGGCTAACATTGTTGTCCGCCGTCAGCAAGGATCCGATGTAAATGAATTCATCTACCACCTCGAAGGTATCCTCCTCAATTGTAACACTGGTTCCTAGGCGAGCCCTGTCACGTTCGGATCCGCCCACCAGCATGTACTTTGTTTTCGACGCATTCACCACCTTGACTCTTGTAGCATCGCGTTTCAGACAGGTGTACATTTCTGCCACCGTTTCAAATGTTCTTCCGATTATGTCCATGTCATCAGCAAAGCAAACAAACTGACTGGATCATGTAAAAATCGTGCCTCGGCTTTTAAACCCGGCTCTCCGCATAACACTCTCTAGCGCAATGTTGAATAACAGGCAATAAAGTCCATCACCTTGTCTTAGTCCCCGGCGGGACTCGAACGAACTGGAGTGTTAGCCCGAAATCTTTACGCAGTGCTGCACACCGTCCATCGTCCCTATAATCAGTCTTGTGAGCTTCCCGGGAAAGCTGTTCTCGTCCATGATTCTCCATAGCTCTATGCGATCAATACTATCGTATGCCGCTTTAAAATCGATGAACAGGTGATGCGTGGGACCTGATATTCCCGGCATGTTTTGAGGATTTGCCGTACAGTAAAGATCTGGTCCGTCGTCGAGCGGCCGGCTTGATAGCTTCTCACAAACTCATTTGCTATTGGGGATAAACGAAGGAAGATGATCTGGGATAATACTTTGTAGGCGGCTTTTAGAATAGTGATCGCTCGATAGTTCTTACGTTCTAGCTTATAGCCCTCTTTATAGATAAGGCATATAACCCCTTGCTTTCACATCTCCGGTAGTTGATCAGTCTCCCAGATTCTGATTATCAGCCGACATTCGACAAAATTAGGCATTGAGTAAATGGAATAACAAGTGTGCATTTTATACGTGTAACAAATTTGATCCGTTCCAACAAATCTGAAGGCTATTCTACTGGTCTTGCTCTTCTGGACATAGAAAAAGCATTCAACAGTGTTTGGCATGAAGGTTTGATTGTAAAATTAAAAAACTTTAATTTTCCAACATACATTGTTAGAATAATTCAAAGTTATCTGTCAAATCGTACACTTCAGGTAAATTATCAGAACTCCAGATCTGAAAGACTTCCTGTAAGAGCTGGTGTTCCTCAAGGCAGCATTTTGGGACCAATATTATACAATATTTTCACATCTGACTTACCTGAGTTACCTCAGGGATGTCAAAAATCTTTGTTTGCGGATGACACAGGCCTCTCCGCCAAAGGACGAAGCTTGCGTGTCATCTGTAGTCGATTGCAAAAAAGTTTGGATATATTTTCTTCATACTTGCAAAAATGGAAGATTTCTCCAAATGCTTCCAAAACTCAACTAATAATATTCCCACATAAACCAAAAGCTCTTTATTTAAAACCTTCAAGTTTACATGTTGTCACGATGAGAGGGGTTCCAATAAATTGGTCAGATGAAGTTAAGTATCTAGGGCTCATGCTAGATAAGAATTTAACTTTCAAAAATCACATTGAGGGCATTCAAGCCAAATGTAATAAATATGTAAAATGTCTCTATCTCCTTTTTAATAGAAAATCAAAACTTTGCCTTAAGAACAAGCTTTTGGTATTCAAACAAATTTTCAGGCCAGCCATGTTGTATGCTGTACCAATATGGACTAGCTGTTGTAATACCAGGAAGAAAGCTCTGCAGAGAATTCAAAATAAAATTTTGAAAATGATTCTGAGACTTCCTCCCTGGTATAGTACCAATGAGTTACATAGAATATCCAATGTTGAAACATTGGAACAAATGTCAAATAAAATAATAAATAATTTCAGGCAAAAATCGTTACAATCTTCTATTGCCACGATTAATGCGTTATATGTTTAGGTTAAGTTAGGTTAAGTATGTTCAAAGCGTTTTTTTCTCTTATAAGCAGGTGAAATCAACTCACCTGTAAAAAATCTGAACTGCTACGGCAAATGAAATGTAATATGTTGTTAACAAAATGTTAATAAAATCTTAAATTTGTTTTACCAAATTAGGATGATAGTATTATCTTATAACACAGAACACCTAGATATACGAAATGAATGTAATGTTTGGAATGATACTAATTAAGAAATTTGAAAAAAAAAACAAAGGTGTGCATTTTATGGCAGTATGGGAGGAAACCAACATTCTAAAAATTACCAGGAACTCAAAAGTGCTTATCTGAAGCTGAAACTTTGTACAACTCATATCGCATACTAGGTGAATAGTCGGAAAAAAAAATTGATAGAAATTTGCTTGCTATTACATTACGCGGCTCATTTATAATTTCAATGTGACTGTAATGCGGTTATAATTACCAATGTGACAAAACAACTTGGTATTTTTTTCGATTTGCGATTCTGTTTGCTGTGGTGATCACCAGGTGTATCGGCACGGAAGACTATGTTGGAAATAGGTGCTACGAATGGCCATATTCTTGGAGGCAGCGAAATCAATCAGTCGAAAGCCGTTCCCGTTCGTCAGCTGGTGGGCGCTGAGCTTTCCAATAGTCGGTCTCAACTCCTTCTCCTGGCCAATCTGAGTGTTTAAAACTCCTATGATGATCTTAATGTCGTGGCTTGGGCAGCGATGGTATTCACGTTTAAGCTGCGCGTAAAATACATCTTTATCATCATCAGTGCTTCCGGAGTGTGGGCTGTGCACGTTGATTATGCTAATGTTTAAGAATCGGCCCTTGATCCTCAACTTGCACATTCTCTCATTGATCGACCACGCACTTTTGCATATCATCCATCACTATTATACCTGTTCCTAGCACGTGTGTGTTGCCGCAGCTCTGATAGATGGTATAGTTACTCTAAACGTTTGCATCAGTGCTACGATGTCGAACTAACGGTTCTTCAATGCATCTGAGAGTATGCGGGTGCTTCCGATGAAGTTGAGGGATTTACAGTTCCACGTACCGAGTTTCCAATCTCTAGTCTTTTTCGTCGCATTGGTCTGTTGACGTTCCTGTGCTTGTTATTTTTTACGGTAGGCTTGCAGGGCCTAACACCAAGCCCCTAAACTTCCGGAACACCATTCCCCCTAAATGTTCGGAGGGCCATAGTGCGCAGTTTAGCTTAGAGTCCTTCTCTGGCACTCGGACGAGGATCAGCCGCCTCTGACATGGGGAACAGACGCTGTTGTGAGCCGCTTCTAACATGGAGTACAGACGCTCAAGGTTTGCAGAAGCAAAAGCAAAAGTATACCCCCCATTCCCTGTCAGCATGCGATCAAAGTTCCTACCGGGGTTGGTAACCCGATCTTCTCCAAGGTTACTCGTACCCCGGCCAGTACCACGAGGCGGTAGGGATAGGATCAACCAAAAAGTTATCAAATAGATCACAGCCAAAAAGACGTAACTTGATTTGGTCGATTGATTTGGTCTTAACCGACTTTAGTCACCTTTGTAGCCAACTGGTTACTCATGCTGATTTTGATTCTGATCATGTCCCTTTTACATTTCAAATATCCCATGAAGCAATTCTCAATCCTATCAGCTCGCGACCCTGCTATGAAAATTATATGGCAGGATCTGCAGAAAGAAACAAAAAAAAACGATTTTCACAATTAAGAAACAAAAATTTTGGAAATAAAATTTCTGAATTGAACCCTGGCTCTTAGCCAGCTTTTAAAAATAATCTTATATTATGAAAAAGCCTCAGAAGCCAATACCGGCATTGGAAAAGGAAAACAAATTATTACAAACTAATTGAGAAAAAGCTCAAACACTTGCTATGCAGTTTGAAAGAGCACGCACAATTTTGATTTAGTTCTTAATAATCCAGTTGAAAGTATAGTTACTCTGAACTTCGAAAATATTATCTATCAAGAGAACGTTTTCGAAAATGCCTGGGAGACTGATTTGGAAGAAGTGAGAACTATTATAAAAAAAATCTAGAATATGAAAGCTCCTGGCGATGATGGAATTTTCTACATCCTCATCAAAAAACTTCCAGAAAGTAGCTTATCATTTTTAGTTGATATTTAACAAATGTTTTCAATCAGCATATTTTCCTGACAAATGGGAAAATGCTAAGGTTGTTCCAATTTTAAATCCAGGCAAAAATCCTGCAGAAGCTTCTAGCTATCATCCAATCAGTTTGCTTTCCTCCATCAGTAAACTTTTTGAGAAGATTATTTTGAACAGAATGATGGCCCACATCAACGAAAAGTCAATTTTTGCCAATGAACAGTTCGGATTCCGCCATGGACATTCGACCACTCATCAACTTTTACTTGTAACAAATTTGATTCGTTCCAACAAATCTGAAGGCTAGTCTTTTAGTCTTGCTCTTCTAGACATAGAAAAAGCATTAAAGGCTTGATCGTAAAATTAAAAAAAAAAAACTTTAATTTTCCAACATACATTGTTAGAATAATTCAAAGTTATCTGTCAAATCTTACACTTCAGGT
>NW_018735205.1:0-62982 GCF_002204515.2 Aedes aegypti
CTTCTAGAAATCGCAGAACGGTTTAATTGACGACTATCATTTATTTTTCTTCATGAATCATTGTCGACATTAATTTAATGAATTTTCTCGAGATTCCCTCCAACTTTTTCAGGATTTTTTCAAAAACAAATAGGTGATTATCATTTTCTCTAAGAGTTCATCTTTTTTTTATAAACACATAAATTGTGTACGGATTTTTATAAAACATATTTTTTCTCAATTTCTTTCAAGAATTATTCGTAAAACTCTCACACAAAATTTCCCAAGTAATTGTCGCAACTGTTTTTACATTCTTTTTTTATTCATTAATTTATAATATTCGTCAAGAGGAACACAATAGTTTTCAGCAAGAGACGAAATTTTGCAAATGGCCTTGTTCCAGTCATATTCTTGGCCATGCTTGCAGAAATCACAAAAATATGGGAAACACGTGATTCAGTTTATGGGTATATAAATTCCAGCATGCTTGATTTTTGTTGTGATTTTGAACTTAGGTACATTTAATATAAATGTTTCAGTTCCCCCTGCTCATATTCTATTCTGAACACGCTGCCAAATTGTGTCCTGTTCAAAACCCAAGCTCAATGTGGCTGTTCCAAAATGCATCCCTGGTTTTCAGTGCTTCTTCCAGAGGGTTTATTTTAAAGTTGAATTCTTAAGGAACAATATACATAATAAGGGGTTTTTTGAAAAACATAATTTCAAGCTATTGTAGTGGGACCATTTATAAAAAAATGAAAAATCGATTAAAGTATTATACCATATAATTCCACTAACATTTATATCATTTGAAGATTTCGCGTATTGTAAGGCCCACAAGTTTTGGGTCAAACTACGCGTATTTGTCAAAGGATTCAATTTCTAATGGAATTAAATGGTAATATATAAAATTCAGGTGTTATTTAATGTTTCAACCACATTCTCTGTTATATTGAATTCAGGTTTTTGTATGTTTCAACACAATCTCTGTTTAATTGGAAAGGCAGAAAAACAGAAAATGATAATTTAGACAAAGCAAGAATTTGAAATTATTTTTTGATTCCATAAACAATGTTATTTAAAAGATAAATCAATAACTTTGATAAAATTTTAGCTTTTTTATTTTAAACAATTATTATGTTATCAACGTTTCAAAAATATTTAATGATAGTTTAAAACTAGCAGTACGGAAAAGATCCATTGAAACTATAATTCTATATATACTATCAATTGGCAAAAACGTCTAGTTTTCAGAGTAATACTTGCGGTTTTCACCATATTCCATGGATGTTTTTTTTATTGTTCTCATTTGCTAGTTTTTCAATTCAATTTAAACAATACAATATTTTTTTAAATGTCAAATATGAACGTAGTGTCGATTCAAAAAATTCAATATTAGTTTTAATGCCTTTTATTTTGGCGAATGAAGGAAGATTTACATCGTGAATGGCTCAGTCTGTGAATTTTTTTTTTTCTATCTTTATTAACGAGATTTTTAGCCCTGGGCTAGTTCAATCTCGGGACCAACGGCTTTACTTCCCTTCCGAAGGAATCGTCACTGAAATTTTTAGTGACTTCTCGGGGATGGGATTCGATCCGGTCCCGGCGTGAGAGGCGTGTGTTCTTAACCACTACAACAGGTCCGTCCACCTCAGTCTGGTGGATTGGTTTTTAAACTTGCAGTATACACCAGCTCAATAATCCTCAATCATGGTTGCAAATTCTTGCTAAAAATCTCTCGAATAAATTTCCTCTACAATTTAAATTAATTCTTAACAATCAATCCCTGCTGATAAAACTATTATTCATCGAAAACAATTTTCATCAGAATTCTTCGCATACTAACTCTTGCTATTTCCTTCAAGAAATCGTTTGGGAATTTTCCTTACATTTCAACTGGTTCTGTAGCACATTTTCACAACAAATTTGTAGAAATGTTCTAGAAGAAATCCTTTAAGAGATTTTCCCTGGTTTCATTTTTATGACCATTAATGTTTAGTTTTCAAATAGAATCGTAGATAGGAATTATTTAACACTTATTTTCAGATACTTTCCTTAAAGCAATTCGTCCAAGGACAACAAATTAGTTCTTGTGTTTCTAACAAAAGTCTTTGAAATCATTAGGTCACCACTTTACTGTAAATTATTCATGAGGTTTTCAACTATAATTTCTACAGAGATGTTTCAGATTGTCTCATTCTGGGACTCTTTATGAGTTTTTTTTTTTTAGAAATACTGTTACTTTTTTTCGAAAAAAAAACCTTCTTGGATTTACTGTAGAACTTTTAAGGAATTTCAGGAGAAATTTGTTAATCATTTAAAAAACATTAAAAGTTCCTGGATCAAGCATTGAGTTATTCTTGAAAGAATTATTGAAAAAAACCTACTGAGAAAATTTTGAAGGCATGCATTTTGGAGATTATTCGAGCGATGGCCTTTTATGTGGTGGTCAAAATTCCTGGAATATCGTTAGAAATAAAAACGATACAAATCCCGATAATATTACAAACGAAATTACGAACAAACTCCTTATGGAGAATTAATTGAAAAATCTGGAAAACTTTCTATTAGGAACACTCAAGGATAGCTTGGAAAATTCCAGAAGAAATTTTAAAGTTAATCGTTTTGTCATCAAGACGACCGTAAGATATACTAAGATGTTTAACGCACAAAACTAAAAAAGTCAGCAGTGCTATTCCCTTTTTGTAGATAATATTAGATGACCAGTTTTGTAGCTCTACAGAAGTCAGAAATTGTCAATTGTAGCAATCATATTGAGATTCTGGATGTTTAAACTTCAAGTAGAAGTTTTTGATGATTTCCTGTGGAATTTATCAGAAGAATCACTTTTTTGAATCCTGTGGAAATTCAAAGAGAATCATTTATCAAAATGTATAGAAAATCTCAACAGGCCTGGATGAATCAATAAAGCTTATCTTATTACATCGAGACAAAACTTAAACAAAATGTTAATTTATGAATCAAAAAAATGTAGTGAACAAAATTTGGCCACTTTGGAATATATTCAGCTAAAAAAGTTTTTAAATGACCAATGTTACTTGAAAAACTGTTGGAAAGCTTACATACCTTTTCCGAAAAAAAAATTACAATGCACTGTTCCACTAAAAGAATAACTGTTTCGATTAAACTAAGTTCATTTGAGAGATAACGAGCTCTTTAATGTTTGCTAATCAGATTCAACGTATTTGGGGTAGAATTTTATCGTGCTTTTGTAGCCGATTGTTTAGTGTTTGAGAAATAAATAATAGGATCCATCAACGAGAAAACAAAGTTTAGAAAACTGTAGCTCAAATTGTCAAATCTAGACAATCTTCTGCCGCCAAAAAAATCATTCATGGTTAAGATATGCTCAATTCACTTTTTCCTAGGCGCCAAATAATGTTATATGAACTCTCACTATGTACGCCATCGTCGAATCACATGCGCCATTTTTTCTGAAGTGCCCCCCCAAACACAGGCGCCTAGCTCCGCTAGTGACCTTCCGCTATGAAGCGAAAGCGGAACCTCAAGGCAACATACCCCTTATAATCTTGGCTTATAGAGCTAAAATTGTTAGTTGGGATGTAACGGTACATAGGAGCCCACTTGTGAAAGACTTTCGTGCCTGTTGTTCAATATTGCTTTGTAAGGTCAGGTCGGAGAGACTGCACAGTGAGAAAATCGGGCTCCAAAACGCGACTAAATGCATATCTCAGCTGGGTAATGGTTTCAGGAAATGATTTTGACCATTCTAGATCGGAAAAAGGCTGCTGCATCGATTGGTGGCGGTCTCATTGACCGGAGACTTCACCCTGGCCACCTAGAGCCCTGGACCAATCCTGAGTTTCTTACGGCAAGAAATTATTGGAACTGATATAAACTGTCATGACTTCGTTTTGCTGCGGAGCAGCACACGACAATATTCTTGCATGGCGGATTTAGTGATATGAATTATTGACCATTATGGCCATTTCATGGTTCCGGAACTAACCGGAACATCCGTAAAATTGGCAATATGAAAATAAAATGTTCTGATGGTTCCTTTGTCTCTTGTTGATTAGAAAGAAGTACTCTTACAATTCGTATTTATTAATCTGAATGTTTGACCATAACGGCCATTTTATGGTTCGGAACTAATCCGGAACATCCGTAAAATTGGAAATATTGAAAAGAAAAACAAATGTTCTGAAAGTTCGTTTATGTCTGTTGATAAGAGAGAAGTATTCTTAAAGTCGGATTTAGTAATCTGAAGTTTGACCATTATGGCCATTTTATGGTTCCGAAACAAACCCGGAACATCCGTAAAATTGTAATATTAAAAAAAATATGTTCTGATAGTTCCTTTGTCTCTTTTTGTAGAAAGAAGTACTCTTACAATTCGTATTTAGTAATGAAATCATAAATGGTTTTCTGTGCATCGTCCAACTAGTAATCGACGATGTTGTGGATAGTCGAGTCTTTGGTATAAGATCTAATTAGTTTCTCTCAAACGTCAAAGTTAAACAAAGGTAAAGATTTTATTTCGCAAAAACAAGCATCTCAATTCTATAGTAAATCATATGTTGTTCTTCTTCTTATTAAAAACTTTCAATGGTACCGTAATCCGGGGTAACATTGATCATTTTTTTTGAATATTTCTTAAATATTTGGTTCGAAAATGCAATATTGCAAATTTTATATTTTTAAAACAAGTACTGCCACCCATAGCTCGTGACTATATACTTTATTTTGTTTTTTTGAATGGCTTAAGCATGTTAAAAAAAATGTTTTAAGTGATTTTTTTATTTAGCTGATATGGGGTAACATTGATCACCTATGTAAACAACGTTCGGTAATATTGAAAATGTCGTTACCTACTAAAATCATGGCCCCTGAAGCCGAATATGAAGGCCAAATGCTTACAAGTCATTTACTTTTTGAGCTTATTTCAAAATTATTTAAAAACATCTCTGAACACGGAATACGCCTAAAGGTAGGCAATTTCCTAAGGAAAAGTTACATTTTTAACAGTAATTCGGTAATGTTGCCAAATTTAACATACTTATGAAAGTTTTGACAACGGAATCGTTTTCGGCGATGCCGTTTTAGTAAGAATCGCATTTTCCTTGCTCATATCATTTACAGAACTTATGTGAGACATGAATGTTTGGTAGTGTCATCCTTAACCATTGAAATCATTATTTCGAAAAAGTTGCAAATTTATGCATAAGGTAAACGCAATTTTCGCAAAAATCTTCACTTTTATCAGCTGATGAATATAAGAAAGAGAAGCACCATTCATGATTTGAAAATTTTCCATCAATAAATGATAATGGCGAACTTGTTATGAGATGGGTCATTCCGATCAATGTTACCCCGCTGATCAATGATATCCCGGATTACGGTATTCCTTCAATCTCTTATATGATGTCCCTTTTGAGACATATTTATGATAAAAAAAAATCTGAATCACCAATTCGTAAACTGGTTGTTTCATATTATGTAAATGCTACATAGGAAAAAAATATGAAATGTGAGAATGGAAACAAAATATTTATCTTTATCTCTTATTGTTATTTTTAAGAATTCTAGTTCACATTTCTTATGCCTATAACATTAATCAAGTATGAACAATTGACGTTTATTGTTAATAAACAAAAATACAAAAAAAAAACTATAAAAATCAAATACTAACGCAGAAAAATCAACCATTTTTAGCAAACATTGACAAAAAAACAAAAATGACGCTCATCATTCGATATCAGACATTGAACTCTCTTCGCTAGACAATTCTTCAGAGCTTTGTATGTCAGAGCTTTCCTTATCCATTTGTGCTGATTCCTTGTTTTCGATCTCCATTTGATGACCTTCATAATATTGCGCCAAATCAATATCATGGTCTTCATTAGCGTTGCAATTTCGTCGTTTTTTAAACGTAGTGTACGATATTTTCATGTCAGACCACGCCAAAGCTGCAACCATTATATCGTACATGTTATCTTCCGGAGTTGTTTTTTCGGGCTAGGTTAGGCCTCGAAAATTTAGGCCGTTTCTGCATGCGTTCACCTGCCTGCTCATCAACAAAATTCATAGTGTAAGGCTAGAATAAAAAAAACAGATAATATTTTATACACTTTAAGCTAACAGTACACTTACCAATTTGGTGATGTACTCCGATAAGTGTTTGTACTTATGCAAGCAAGGTGGCAACTTTTTTATAAAAGGGAATTCTGTCAGTATGTTTTTCTAACTCCTCGTATAAAATTTTAACTTTCTCGGGTTCGAGCCTTTGCGATGAGAGTGCCAAACTGCTTATTATTCCTCAATTGTCCACCCAATTTTCTATTTATTCCCAAAATATCAGAAAAAGCTGAAGGATCGGAGGCGAGCAAGATTTCCGTTATTCGAGCTTCCACATCCACCTGGCTTTAGTCGGTTAACATGCGCTTTGAAACGATCTTCAAGTTTGTTTGAAATTCTTCTATGCTCTGACTGCACTTCCGGATGTTTCAATGCTGGATTATTGGGAATCCTCTTTTTGGCAGCGTTACGAATCAACCATTCCGTGGAGTTCAACCGGCAGTGAAAATATAATGGACCTTATAACTCCATCTGGTCCTGAAATACACACTGGGCAGGCGTGGGTATTTTTATTGCGACGATAGCATTAGCAGCTTTGCCGTCTATCAAAGAATATACCGCTTCTGCAGTTATTTGAAGACGAATATTATCCACAGTGATAATCACGGGGTTAGTTTTTATTCCCATTCACCTCTTCATAAAATTTGGTGAACATTTTCCAATGTGATCGCATCGGTCTCTTTAGTCCAGCTTAGTGATCTTGGACGGCAGAAGAAATCTGATTGCGGGTTAGGATTGTTGTAAATTTCTTCCCCAGAACTAGTTATTAGTTGTAAACATAAAACATTTCTGATAGGAGGGAATCGTCGCTACCAAGAATACTGCCCTGGTTGTACTGAGAAAATCCAGTTGCTGAATCCAGACCCCCAGCAATCCTCATTAAGCAGTCAATTACGACTGGGGGTTTTAGGGAATTTGCAATGCAATTTAGCCTTGATCTTTTAGTTGGAAGTTCCATTATTCTTCTCGCATCATTTTCAATTAGGTTACGAATGGGTATACTACACGACAGGTATCTTTTTTCCCAGTTTGGACTTGAAAATGACGGTATTATTGATTTGCGGTGTTCTATCATTGCATTCCATGGCACGAGGGGCTTCAAACCAAAATTCTTGTTTGATGAATTGCCGAATACCTATGGAAAAGTTAAAATTATGTGAACTGACTCAGAATTTAAAAATAGCTGTAAAAGAGATGTATTTGCCGATAAATTTGTATTTTTCTCAATGTTTCATGGGGAAATGAAATGAATATTACAGGGTGGCCATCAGAACCCTATTTTTTAGTTTCCAGACTTTTTCCTGATATTGTAATTTTTTCCGGTTTTAAATTGTGCGTCAATTAAAAGGCTTTTTAAATTTCTAATGATATGATTTTGTTTCTTCATTTGAAATGAATGATTTCTTGGAGCAATACAATTTCAACTTGCATACAATTGCATGTCAATCTTGGTTCGATAAGTTGAGAAAAGTTTTGAGGAGTTAGTTGACATAACTAAATAAATTTAAGGACTAGTTTTATGTTACCTGCAGCAAAGTTGTAGATTTTGACAAGATGGATAAGTTTGCTTTATGCAGTTATTGTGTAACAGTTTTGAATTTTCGTCTTTAGGAAAATTGCTATTACTTTCAAACTCGTGATTGTAAAACTTATTCAATTTGCATGTTGGAATAACGATATGTTTGATGTTCTGTGAAAAATTTCATTCGAAAAGGTCCATAAATAGCTGAGATCTAGCTTACCAAAGTTGATCTTTTTTTTTTTTCAATATTGCTAATTTTACGGATGTTCCGGGTTAATTACGGAATTATAAGATGATCAAAGTGATCAAACATTCAGGTTTTTTTTTCAATATGGAAAATTTGACAGATGTTCCAGGTTCCAATATGTAACAATACTTAATTTTAAACAAAGAACATATAAATTATCAGGTGTTTTTTTTCAATATGGAAAAATTTTACAGATGTTCCGGGTTAGTTCCGGAACCATAAAATGACCATAATGGTCAAACATTCAGATTACTAAATACGAATTGTAAGAGTACTTCTTTCTAACAAAAAGAGACAAAGGAACTAACAGAACATATTTTTTCAATATTTACAATTTTACGGATGTTCCGGGTTTGTTCCGGAACCGTAATATGGCCATAATGGTCAAACATTCAGATTACTAAATCCGACTTGTAAGAATTACTTCTCTCTTATCAACAAGACATAAACGAACTTTCAGAACATTTGTTTTCTTTTCAATATTTCCAATTTTACGGATGTTCCGGGTTAGTTTCGGAACCATATAATGGCCGTAATGGTCAAACATTCAGATTACTAAATACGAATTTGTAAGAGTACTTCTTTCTAATCAACAAGCGACAAAGGAACCATCAGAACATTTTTTTTTTTCAATATTGCCAATTTTACGGATGTTCCGGGTTAGTTCCGGTACCATGAAATGGCCATAATGGTCAATAATTCATATCACTAAATCCACCATGCAAAAATATTGTCGTGTGCTGTTCCGCAGCAAAACGAAATCGTGACAGTTTATATCAGTTCTAATAATTCTACTTGCCGTAAGGAACTCAGCAGCCTTTTTTCCGATCTAGAATGGTCAAAATCATTTCCTGAAACCATTACCCAGCTGAGATATTGCATTTAGTCGCGTTTTGGAGCCCGATTTTCTCACTGTGGACTGGTTTGACAGCCGATGGAAGCTTTTGAGCAGATCCTTTCAATTTGTTTGCTTTGCGCACATTTACACATTGTCGGTAGACATGTACACCCGGCTGATGATAAATTTTGTCGTAAAATACGGAGGCATATCGATAGAGGAAGTTGGACCTACTCCCAGCTCCTTGAGAAACTTCGGTCAAAAAAGATTCACTCCCTACAGGCATGACTATGCTCCAAGTAGAGCTGCAAGTAAACACTTGTACCTAGACATAGACAACTTAATATGCAATCCCTCTCAGCAATGTCAGCAATCATGTACTGACAGTATTAGCAGGAATAGCGCCTAACTATGTAGGATAAGTGTGACAGAAATTGATCCCAATGACTGCATATTGATCCTACTCACAATAATGAATCAGAAGTCATTTTACCTTGCATATTTGTAGTATGCATGTGAAAACAGGAGATAAAGATGGAACTGCTCCCGTATATCATAGGCTGACAGTGCCAAACAAACTATTCTCTATCCCTCACCGTTATCAACAACACCATATGCTAACCGTAGGTAACTGATTTATATCCCTTGCATTTAGGAGGATTCCCTAAAACGGATTTGTTGCTCGTTGCGCATTTATATACTACACAGGAATGATCCCCTACTAATCGTCACATGCCTTCAACAGGACACATCAAACACATGCCGTTCATGCCAGCTGTATTGAATTGTTTTCAAACCGCTTGAAAGGTCACTCAAGGTTGAACCTTAATTGATAGTTCCCAAAGCGGATTATGTTGAAGAATTTACTAATTGCTTTCTAACGATTTGGGGTGTTTAATTTATGAGAACCAAATGAGATTTCTTTTACAATAGAAGATATATTCAATTGCACTCTATGAATATGTAATTAGTTATAATATAACACAAATTATCACGTCAAACATCTGTGGTGGCAACACTGCCACCGTTGATGTATGAAATCAGTTAGAGTGACGCAATAAACGTGTCGTGTTGTTATTCTGTACTCGTCGCAGTCTTTATTATCTTTACCGTCCGAAGTAATCCGGAACCACCGAAATCCCCATATTGGTGACCGCCGACGGTGAAAGTATCGAATTCGCGTTAAATACGGAGTGAAAACAAGTGCTAAACATGACCGAAAATCAGCAGCTACAAATCGTCAACAATCAGCCACAGCCAGCAGCAGCCGCTGCAGTTGCTGTCAAATTGCCGGAATTTTGGAAGTCGGACCCGGCAATGTGGTTCGCACAGGCGGAGGCACAATTTGCCTTGGCCGGAATCACACAGGACGTCACGATGTTTCACCACATTGTGGCAAAAATTGATCAGTCCGTGATATGCCACGTCACGGATCTGGTGAAAAATCCTCCGGCTGCTGACAAGTATGCTGCCATTAAACTTCGACTAATTTCCCGCTTTGAATTGACGCCACAGTCACGCCTCGAACGTCTACTGAACACTTGCGATCTTGGCGATTTACGGCCAACTCATTTGTTGGCAAAGATGCAGGAGCTATCAGCAGGCTTGAACGTAGATGAATCTCTGCTAAAGATGCTGTTTCTACAACGCCTTCCAGCCAACATCCGCGCCGTCTTAAGCATCCACGATGGAACACTGGCAAAAATTGCGGAAATGGGTGACAAAATGATCGACTTGTCCCCACCAGCAGCAGCTGCCATCAATGTTCGACCAGCACCATCGTCCAACGAAGATCCGTATTCACAGGAGAGTCTGGCAAACCAAATCGCAGCATTGACCGCTGAAATCCGCCAGATGAAAGCTAAACCACAACGTCGCTCCCGGTCAACCTCTCGGAATCGTCAAGCATCTGGTGTAAATAACGTATGCTGGTACCATCGCAAGTTTGGCGATAATGCAGAGCAATGCCGCAGTCCATGCAATTATCAAGCGACAAAAAACTAGGCAACCGCCCACCTACAGTGAATGAGGTGGGCGGAAACCAGTTGAGCCGCCGTCTTCGCATTTTTGATCGCACTTCCCATATCCGATTTCTCATAGACACAGGATCGGATGTTTCGATTATTCCAGCAAGTACCAGAGAAAAACTCCACGGCCCCTCCGCCTTCCAGCTACACGCTGCAAATGGATCCACGATCAAAACGTACGGAAATCGTTTTGTTTACCACGGATCTAGGGCTGCGTCGCCGATTCGCATGGAATTTCCTAGTCGCCGATGTAACCACTGCTATAATTGGTGCCGATTTTTTGGCCTATTTCGGCATTCTAGTAGACCTCGGAACCAATCGGCTTATTGACGGGAAAACGAAACTGCATTCCACTGGCGGAATTGCACAAGCCACGGTACATGGTGTGACCACGATCGATTTCAATCATCCTTTTCGCGATTTGCTGATTGAATACCGCGAGATTACCACACCACCAACTATGCGATCCGAAATTCAACACAATGTGACCCATCACATCCAAACGAAAGGTCCTCCGGTGGCTTGTAAACCACGCAGAATGGCGCCAGATAAACTGAGGGCGGCAAAAAAGGAGTTCGAGATGATGTCGGAGATTGGAATATGCCGTCCATCGAAAAGCTGTTGGGCGAGTCCCTTGCACTGCGTCCGTAAAAAGAATGGAGAGTGGCGTTTCGTGGGGACTACCGAAGCTTGAATCGTGTCACTATTCCCGATCGGTATCCGGTTCCTCACATCCATGACCTTTTAAACAATTTTTTGGGTAAAAAGTACTTCACAACCCTGGACATGGTACGAGCTTATTACAATGTTCCAGTTGAAGAATGTGATATACCAAAAACAGCCGTGATTACCCCATTTGGACTGTTCGAATTTACGAGAATGCAATTCGGGCTATGCAACGCCAGCCAGTCCTTCCAACGATTCATGCATAGCATCTTCGGAGATTTGGACTTTGTAATTGTTTTTGTCGACGATATTTGCGTTGCTTCCGCTACCGAAGAGGAGCATCAACTGCACGTTCGGATAGTCTTCGATCGATTACGGAAAAATGGACTCGTGTTGAATCTCACCAAATGCAAATTTGCACAAACGGAAGTAGATTTCTTGGGATACCGTGTGAATGCAGAAGGTGTGAAACCAGAACCAGAAAGGGTGTCTGCAGTTACTGAATACACTCAACCCAACACAGTTAAGGAATTAAGGCGTTTCCTAGCTCTGGTGAACGGCTACAAGCGTTTTCTTCCTGGTGCCGCTGAAATACAAAAAGTTCTACAAGAAATGATCAACGGGAATCGCAAAAATGATACACGAAAGTTGAAATGGGACTCAGCAACAAAAGCGGCGTTCGAGAAATGTAAACAAAGCCTGGCAAAAGCGACATTATTGCATTACCCGGATAGTTCAAAACCATTGGCATTAATGGTCGACGCTTCAGATATAGCTGCGGGGGCGGTACTACAGCAGTACTCCAATGGCATTTGGCAACCTCTAGGCTTCTTCTCGCAAAAATTTTCCGCTTCTCAAAAGAAATATTCAGTTTTTGGTCGAGAGCTGACGGCGATGAAACTCGCCGTGAAATATTTCCGCCATCTGATTGAAGGTAAGAATTTCACTATTTTCACCGACCACCGACCTCTCACTTATGCTCTTGACTCAAACTCCACACACTTGCCCCATGAAGAACGTTACTTGCAGTATATCTCAAGCTTTACAAGGTCTATTAAACACATAAGTGGAAAGGACAATTTTGTGGCAGATGCCCTATCTAGAGTGAACTTAATAGCTCTACCATCCGTTTTGAACTTCGAAGATGTCGCTGTAGACCAAACGACAGACTCGGAATTGCAAAAACTGCTAACGAGCAAAACATCCTCACTTCGATTAGAAGCCAAGAGCATCGGCCAGTCATCTAAGCAAATATATTGCGATATTTCAGGACCCGGACAACCACGACCATTTATTCCGAAACTTCATCGTTCGAGTATCATGCATGCTATACACGATTTGTCTCATCCTGGAATTCGTACAACTCGGAAGCTCGTATCCTCCAAGTTCGTGTGGCCATCGATGAACAAGGATGTTTCCCAATTCGTTAGATCGTGCGACCGATGCCAGCGCTCCAAAATCAACCGTCACACTCAAGCAGCCTACGGGAATTTCGATGTTCCTCGTGGAAGGTTTAGTCATGTTCATATCGACCTGGTTGGACCTCTACCACCTTCTAATGGACATCGATATCTCCTCACTATGGTAGACAGGTTTAGTCGTTGGCCTGAAGCAGTACCGCTACCGGACATGTTAGCCGAAACCGTAGCAAAAGCCTTTTGCAATACATGGGTGTCACGTTTCGGCGTTCCTGAAACAATAAGTACTGATCAAGGTCGGCAATTCGAGTCGCAATTGTTCCACGAATTGACTTCATGGCTCGGAACGACACGTAGCCGCACCACTGCTTATCATCCACAAGCAAATGGACTAGTGGAGCGATTCCATCGCACTCTGAAGTCAGCAATCATGTGTGTTGATCCACTGCATTGGAGTGATAAGCTACCTATGATTTTGCTCGGACTACGCACCGCTATTCGAGATGATTCGAACTGTTCCGTAGCTGAAATGGTTTATGGACAACCTCTCCGTATTCCTGGCGATTTTCTTGAGCACAGTACAACTGAAGTTGACCGTTCGGATTTAATTAAATCGATTCGCGATGTGGTACAAAATCTAAAACCGATTGAGAGAGTCAACCACTCAAAGCAACGTGTATTTGTACCAAATGATCTTCAAAGCTGTAAAGGAGTTTTTGTCAGAATCGACACAGTTAAGAAACCATTACAACACCCCTATGAAGGACCCTTCGAGGTAATTGAACGGGGAGATAAGAACATGGTTATATTGATGAAAGGGAAGAAGCAACGGGTATCTATCGACAGGCTCAAGCCAGCATACTCGTGTAATCAACAACTAGATTCCTGCTCAGACACAAAGACGAAAGTTACGCCATCAGGCCATCGCGTTAGATTCTTGGCATAACTGGTGGAGGGTAGTGTGGTGGCAACACTGCCACCGTTGATGTATGAAATCAGTTAGAGTGACGCAATAAACGTGTCGTGTTGTTATTCTGTACTCGTCGCAGTCTTTATTATCTTTACCGTCCGAAGTAATCCGGAACCACCGAAATCCCCATACATCGAATAGAAAAATTAAGCTTCCTAAGATTATTCAACAAAACTAGCGATATTCGGTACGTTTTTGGCTAACGTATTAATATAATCGAAAGTCTGCATCATCAGTTTATCGTCGACGCGGTACAGAAACTCGAAGCCCCGATTCAGGACGCAAACGTGGGGAACGTGACAGTCGACCAAAAATTTAGCAAACAGCAGGGCGTTCTCGTGCGAGGGACTTACAATGACGACCACTTTCCGACGTAGAAATGCCTCCAGTTTCGGTACATTGAGAGTGTCCAGGCGGGGTTCCTTCAGGGACACCGAGCTGAACGGAATGTTGATGCTGTTCTCGATCGATACCCGCTTGTGATCGAGATTGGTTCGCAGATCGAGAACGGCCACGCTGGCCGGTCTGTCGCGCATAAGCCGGATCAGATCGTACTTGCTGATGCGGGGGTATAGTTCCGTTTGGACCTCCCGGTGGTCTTCGTCGGTGTACTTGAGATCCTAAAAGGATAATGAAAATGTTAGTAATCGAACATTGCTTATAAATAGACGCTTAAACTTACAAAGTCGCTAGGAGGATCTTCTTGCAGGGCATACTTCCGGTAGGTGATGCTCTTCGGGGTGAATTGGTACATCTTTTCGGAGTCGTTGACGCACGTTTCCATCACAATGTCCGGCAGATCGCTGAACAGTAGAATGCATTCGTTGAAGCCCGACTTGAGCAGGGTGCTCTTTAGCTGCTTTCAGGATGGCTATACCGATGAACAGCGGGTAGGAGTGATCACCGAGGATCAGTTTGTCCCATAGGTGGAATATCTTGTGGAGGGGGAATACATCTGGAAGAGAGATTGGGAGTAAAACAACTTGTGATTAGACATGGCATAGGTTTGATGAAATTGATTGTTAAATAAATGAAAGTTCAGAAAATCTACTCTCAATGATTTCCGGTTAATATAAAATAGACGAGTCTTTCAATAAGGAAATAAATATATTTATGATCAAATTTCCTTGCTAATTGTTAACGCTTCAGAATGAATTGTAATTTTCATGTAACTCAAAACAGTTTGGGAATAAAAATCTCTAAGAGTTTTGAATTGCCACACTCTTAATCAAACAAATTACTCACGGCTAAACATGGTCAGGAACCATGGGATCGCGTACAGCTCCGGAATGAAGTTGATCCCATGCAGGTGCTTGGCCAGGACCGGTTCGTGGAAGAAGATCAACTGGAAAAACTTCACCAGATACTCCTTGATGATTGACGAATTGTCCTTCAGGAAGAACAGATGCAAATACTTCGGAATGAACTTGTACAGGCTGAGAAAGGCCCGCTCTTCGTTGTTGAAGTTCAAGTACAGGAACGGCGCAGTCAGGGAATCCAGCCCCTGCCAGTACACGTACTGCGGATGGGCCGTTACCCAAGCTTTCAGCAGCCGTTTCAGCTTGTTGTGGCCTTCCTGCGATGAGAGAAGTTCGTTGTACTGATGGCACCGTGGAATGTCCACCTCGATTTGCCGATCTGTGTGAGTGGGGCTGCACTTGTCCAACCGTTCGTAGAGGCCATTCTCGACCACGCCCAGCAAACAGGCCCAAACGTGACCCCGAAACGGAGGGGGAATGTCCTTGCTTGCGAAGCTTTTCAACAGATCGTGAGTATACGGGTAACCATGGAGCAGTGTTTTGAGAAGCATGATCCGATGGAACTGGTAAACGGTGTCACGTTCCCGAATCACGAGGGGGAGATCCGTTTTGAAGATTGGAGATTCTAGGTAGGAGTTGGTGGAGTAGATCAGTGGCAGGTAGTCCTCTTCGGGTATTTTTGAGAATCGCTCCAGCAGAATGTTGAAGTTGAGGAAAATTATACGACTGTCGTGGAGGAAACTTTGGCTTTTTGGTGGGGATATTGATTTTCCATTTAGAAGGACCAAGCTAGAAAGAAAGAAAAGTTATTAGGATGCTGAAGAAATAACGCATAAAAGACATGGAAGACTTTGTTACACTATTTTACTCATATAGTTTGATGCAATAGATCAATTGTCGAAATTATAACGTTTTTATGCACCTCTAAATTATCAAAAAATAAACTAGGCTACCGGTGGACGATCCGTATTGAAATTAGTATGCATTAAGTCTTGCAATCTCAAATGATATGTTCAAATAAAAGAAGTCGGAAATGCGGTCCCGTCCCGGAGAATCAATCCAAATCTGATGTTGATTCCTATACTGTAACATATACAATCCTGTAAAGATTCTGAAGAGAATCTTGGATGGATTCGGCAGAGAATTTTGAATGGTTCACAAGAAAATCCTGGATGAATTCTAAAAATAATTCAGGGTGTATTTTGAAGATAATCCTGGATGGATTCTGAAGAGAATCCTGAATAAATTCTAAAGAGAATCTTGGATGGATTCTCAAAAGAATCCTGGAAAGATTCTGTAGAGAATCTAGGATAGATTCTGAAGAGAGTTCTGGATGGATTCTAAAAAGAATCCTGAAGAGATTCTGGAGAAAATCCTGGATGGATTTTAAATAGAATGATGGATTTTAAATAGAATGAATGAATTCTCATGAGAATCCTGAATGGATTCTGAAGAGAATTCTGGATGGATTCAAAACAAAATCGTGGATAGATTCTGAAGAGTAACCTGGATAAATTCTGAAGAGAATCCAGGATGGATTATCCTGAAGGAAATCCTGAAGAAAATCCTGGATGGATTCTATAGAGAATCCAGGATGAATTCTTAAAAGGATCCTGGAGAGGTTCTAAAGAAAATCCTGGATGGATTCTGAAGAGAATCCTGGATGGATTCTGATTAAAATCCTGAATGGATTCGCAAGAGAATCATGGATGGATTCTGATGAGTATCTTGGATGGATTCTGACGAAAGTCCTAAGTGGATTCTGAAGACAATCCCGGATAGATTCTGAAGAGTAACCTGGATAAATTCTGAAGAGAATTTTGGATGAATTCTCAAAAGAATCCTGGATAGATTCTGAAGTGAATCCTGAGTGGATTCTAAAAAGAGTCCTTGAGAGATTCTGAAGAAAATCCTGGATGGATTCACAAGACAATCCTAGAATGATTTTGAAGCAAATCCTAATTGGATTCTGAAGGGAATCCTGGATAAATTCTGAAGATAATCCTGGATGGATTCTCAGAAGAATCCGTGATAGATTGAGAAGAGAATTCAGGATGAATTCTAAACAGAATCCTGGATGGGAAATCTTGATAGATTCTGAAGACAATCCAGTAGGCGATTCCAACGCACAATTTCTTCGAAGAGAAGAAATTTTCTTCCATAACTCACAAGCAAGAAAATTTTCTTTTCTTTGAAGGAAATGCGCGCCGGAATTCGACCAGAGGATAGATTCTGAAGAGAATCTTGGATAAATTCTGAGAAAATTCTGAAGTTATCCTGGATGGATTCTCAAAAAATCCTGGATGGATTCTGAAGAGAATCCGGAATGTATTCTGTAGATAATCTTGGATGGATTCTGGAGAGAATCCTGGATAAAATCTACAGAGGGAATTCTGGATAGATTTTGAAGAGAATCCTGGAAGGATACTGAAAAGAATCCTGGATGAATTCTGGATTCTGATCAGAATCTTGTATGAATTCTAAAGAGAATTCTTTCATTTTCATTTTCATTTTGCAGCGTTTGGTGGGGCAATGAGAGCGCAAGTCAGTTCAAAGCCGGGGCAGGGATAGGTAATGGCCGTAATAGTCTATGCGGACCACTTGAACACCATCGGAAATGATAGGAAGGGTTGGGGTAGGGTATAGGATATTGGAGAAGACTTGACACAGTAATGCGATTAATGCTGCAAAATGTAAATGTGCTGAGAGCAATTTAATTTAAGTTTTGAAGTTTGGTTTGATTTATTAAAATTTCAAACAATTGTACAAGAAAGAATGAGCTGATCGCTTTATATAAATTTAATAAACAACAAAGTAATAACAATATGAGAGTGATGCTAAGAACTGCTTATGGCACGATGCGACGCTTTAGGAGCTTTTGATAATGATTGAACATTACTATAAAGAACGCAATTCAATCGATGGTGACAACTGTACAAAGTTTATCTGTTTTTATCATGTACAGATATCAAATTACAATTCAGTTCACTGATTGGCGGTGCTGATTTATATAAAAATATTTGATATTATTAAAATGAAATGTGTAACTTACTCATGATGGTCATACTTCCCTGACCAGAATTATTCTGTTTTGAGCATCTTTTTCGAAGCTATTCTATCCAGTTATCCATTGACTGCTTACAATTCTGAAATTATTCTTATTGTGCATGCTCATGCATTATATTAGTAATGATCATAATCATGCAACAGATAAGAAGGTGAGAAAGAGAGAATTAGGAACAGTGATTAGTAATGAATAATTATGTAGTTTTGTGAGAATAATAAACAATTAAACAGCACTAATGAATAGCTTAAAAAATGACATTACAGCATAGCTGAGCCTTTCGGATCATAAGACCGATGTATAAAAATAATTTGTTTCGAAATTGTCCGCGTGGTCTTCTAGTGCCCCTATTAGATCAGAATTAGTCATAGACATACATACCGAATGCTCGCCATGACCCTATGACCAACATTTGTATATGTATAGCCTTAGCTGATGCGGCTTTTCTAATAGGTAGTTTTTTCACTCATTGATTGTCTTCAAAACCTTGTCAAGTATAGAAAATTGATATTGTTTCATTTATTACTACATTGAAACTACCTTGTACTTATTGAGTATTAGGTATTATTTTATGTTTAGCACTATTGATATTATCAAGGCCAGAATTCTCAGTGAGTGAAGAATTTTATAGTACTAGAACACCATAGAAGATCGCTAAACATTACCTAATCATGGAACGGCTTTTTGCTCTATTATTTTAAGTAGATGCTATTGATCTCCCTTTGCTCCTATCCGCAACCCGGTGCACGCCCCTTTGGTTTTCGAAAACCTCGTAGAAGATTACAAACCGTCAATGTCATTCCCAATTATTACCCCACATTGCACATTCAAGGGTCTGACTGTGCTCCTAACCCACCCTCAGTTTGTAATCTTCTCGCCAGTTTGAAATTATATTTTCCCGAAGTGAAAGTAATTTTGATGAGTGATAGCCGTACTATGCAGTAGTTTAACCAGAATCTTTAGGTCAGAAGACAAGATCTAAATTTTGTAATAAAAAGGTTGCCATTGCTTTGAAATTCACCCAACATCTAATCAAAGCTACTAACAACAGCGATCAATTATCAAAACTCATCGCTCCCTGGAAAATATAATCCCAAGCCCAGGGAATTCTAAAGAGAATTCTGTATGAATTTGGAAGGAAATTGCGAAAAGATTCTTATATGAAGCCTGGAAGGATTTGGTTGATATTACTGGAGGGATTCTGATAGGATTACTGGAAGAGCTGTTATTGAAATCCAGAAAGGATGCTGATGAGAATTCAATATTTTTCTGAGACTCATTGAAAGATTCTGATGATATAATTCTCTTAGGATTATGATTAATAGAATTAAAATTTCTGATTGATAGAATAGAATACTCTCAGAATTAAATAAATTCTCATCAGAATACTCTCAGGATTCACATCAGAATCTTCTCAAGATTCTCTTCAGAATCCTCTCAGGATTCTTTTAGGACTTTTTTTAGATTCTCATCAAAATCCTTCTAGGATACTGATCAGAATCCTTCTAGGATTCTTAATACTCATCATCCTTCTGGGATTCTTATCAGAATCGTTCTAAAATTCTCATAAGAATTCTTTTAGAATTCTGAAGAAAAACCTAAAGAAATCTTTAATGCAACTTTGTAAGGAAATCCCAAAGTAATCTCTGACTAATTCCTGATGAACTCCTCCAAGGATCTCTCAAAGAATTTCTGGACTCTTGATGTTATATTGGAGGATTTTTATTTATTGAATACTTTATAAATCGAATCCTGCGATAATATCCTGAAAAATTTTCCAAATGAAATTCTTGAAAAACATTAGACATTCCTGAAGTAGTTTGTAAATGTATGTTCGGAGGAATAACTGGAATAATTGCTGTAATGTTTGCTGGTCTGAAACGTTAAATGAAGAAGGGTCAGTGTTCCCTTAGTGGACAGTCCCCTATAGTCGCACTAGTGGCTTTTTACGGCCGTTTTGCTATGAATCTTTTCAACATATTTTTTGACATGAAGGTAAGGAGCTATTTATCTAAGTACCATTGATACACAGCTTGATTTTGTTCAAAAAATGATCGATATAATTAGTTTTGCTTAAAATTTGAGCTCCCTTGCGCCTATAGTTAACCTATTGTTCCTATAGTAGCACTACTGAGAGAAACTATTTTTTATTATACGAAATAATTGAATTAAGTACTTTTTTACATCAAACGAAAGCTTTTGATCCACACTTTGTAGGAAAAATATAAAAGCTTTGTAAAAATACGGTTTTGATTAGTATTTTGCCAACGCCGTGATGCTAATGCTACTATAGGAACAGAAATTAGAAATAGTGCTACTATAGGCACATGTATTCCTATAGTGGCACAAGCGATAATAAATGCAAACATATGAGTTTTCGCAGTTTTCATATTTTTTCCCTCAAAACCAAGATAAAAAGCTTCCAGATGATGTAAAAATAATGACGCTAGCGTTATTTTTCGATTTTATACGAATATTTATTCTTAGCTATGCGGCTATTGGTACATCGACCCTACTGAAGAGTCACCCTTTAAATTACTAGAGAAAAGTTTGAAAAAAAAGCAACTACAAAAGTAATCCTTGGTTTAAAAGCTGGAGAAATATCTAGCCCGAAAAATTTCTGAAAGCAATTTATGAAGAACGCATGGTTGAGTATATTCGAGGAATTCCTGCAAGAGCTCTTATATGTTTCCTGGAATAATTCCTAGATGAAATGCTGAAGCAGATCCTGGATAGAACTGCAGGAAATGGAATTTTGGAAAGAACTGTATATGAATATTACGCAATTATTAACTGAAAAATCTGCGTATAAACTTATGGAAGAATTCTTGTAAGGTTTCAATAATCCTTTGTTGGTTTTCTTGGATAGAATCCTGTAGAAATCTTTGAAATATATTCTTGAGTAATAATTAAGGTATTGGTGGAAGTCAAGGATAAAATCTCAAGGGGAAAACCCAAGGTTGGGAAAACTTCTAGAGTAATCCCTGGGGAAATTTCTGGAGATAGTAGCGTTGGAATGCTCAATAATTGACTAGACCAAATTCTAGAGAAATTTCTCTAAGAATCCTTTTTTTTTTTTTTTTTTTTTGGCGGTAGCGATAGGGGTAGTACTGGCACTCTTAATCTGCCCTAAGCTCCTTCCCAGCATTTGCTTTTATGAGCCTCTATTGCGTTCATCATACAGACGTTCCTAAGCAATGTTGCTCAAATGGTCACTGTGTACGCTAGCAGCAATCAGCCCTTGCCGTAGTTTTGCAGTCTAGTAGTTCAAAATACTATCAAACTATGATAAGGCTTGAAATGCTACTAGAGTGGTTAAAGTGAAGAACGAAATAGTTTTATTAAAAGGTCCTCATTCCCCATTTCATTTCATCACTCACTATCGTCACTTTTATTTTCGACACTATCACGTATATCACCGATTATCACTCATCAACATTCGTAATACACTTCAGATATACTTTCTATTATATCACTTTTCACATCACACCATTTTCATATAAATCTGTTAGCATTACCATCTGTTAGCATTACTAAGTAATTTAAAAATATTCAATTTAAATGTATCATTATTTTTGTTGCTGTAGAGTCATTACAATTCAAACTACGATTTAGCACTATGATCAAGAAAGTTACATTAAAAAAAAATCAATTCGATCCATTCTTCTGCACTCGCTGTCATTATGTATTAATATTTTTATCATGCACGTTTGAAGAACTAGGCAATTAAGTTTATATTCAGAAAAATGATTGCACAATGTATTATGGCAATTATTAAATTAGTAGAGTTCACATCATTATTATTATATTTTTAACAAAACTATCAGAATCACTTCACCTTAATTTTCAAATTTTCATCACTATAGATTTAATTATAAAATCACTATTAGCACCTTCACAATCACTAAATTTAATAACGACGAGTGTAACGCACAGTTCCACCAAACACCCATTCTTATGTTGCATTATAAAACGATTGATCACACGTTGGCTTCGAAACTTAACCACCATTGCTGATTAGTACAAAGGATGCTACAGCTCGTGTAAACGAATTGAAACATCAAACAACCAGCACTGGTTTATAAGTAACTAATGAGCCCTGGCGGTCCCTCCGTTCGAAGAGGACCTGATAATATGCCGAAACATATTAACAGATCCTCCGCCTGAATGCAGCCGTTTCATGATAAATCATGAACCGTTGAAGGTGTGCCAAAGTATTGGGAAGGTGATATGTTTCACAGACGGGTATTATTATGGTGCACCTTCTACTTTGGCACCGTCAAACCCTGTGATCGTGGCCAGGGAATAATTGACTAGACCAAAATTCTAGAGAAATTTCTCTAAGAATCCTTTTTACTCTTTAACGCTCATGGTATCTGTAGATCACCATCACTTTTCGACGAACCTAACATAAGCTACTTCAGTTCGATATTGATATTGGTATGAGATTATAAGTTTTTTAGTACACTCAAACATCCTACTGTATAATTATTGATAAACAATCAAATAACCAATGACTTACAACTTTTAAATTAAGAAAATTCCCAACATTTTTTTTTTTTGACGAATTTCTGTGAGAATAGGTGAAGGAATATCTAAACGAAGTCTACACCCTTGAGAAGTCTTTGAACTCTCAGGAGAAATCATTAGAAACGTTCATGGAGATGCTCAACAACAAACATAGAAGGATTCTCATCAGAATCCTACAAAGATTTCCATCGGAATCATAAAAAAAATTCTCATAAGTACCCTCTGGGACACTCATCAGAAGCTTTCTGGCGCCCTAGAATTATTCTCATCAGTATTCTACAAGAATTCTCATTAGAACCTAGAAAGATTCTCATCAGAATCCTCTCAGGATTCCCATTAAAACCCTCTCAGGATTCTAATCAGAATTCTCTCATGATTCTCATCAGAATCCTCTCATGATTCTTATTAGAAACCTCTCCACGGTGCCCCGACAGACTGTTATAATGAAAAAAAAAATTGTTTATCAAAACTTTCAATTAGAACCTTACTAAAATTACGCAATAGCACTGAAAAAACATACAAAACGCTCAAAAAGTTGACCAAACTCTTCTCTACTAGTATACAATTGTTACCGTTGTTATAATTAGAAATATTTACTACTGACTTAACTTACCGGAGTGGCTAAACTATTTTTTTTTGATAGTTAACCGGTTGAAGTTTGATTGTTTTGTTGTTTTCAATGTAAAATGAATGAAAGGTAAAACAATTAAATTTATGATTAACAATGTTGTTATTTCGAAAAAAAAAAGGATATTAGGTAGTACAAATTTGGCACAATAATAGTAGAAGATAAGTCATATGATTACTGTTATAAGCGATTAGAGAAAGTATCAAACGTTTCAAATCTGGAATGATTTGGTTGCTCTGATAGGCTCACGTCAATATCAGAATGAACTTACGCGGATGTCTCCCACGAGGCCGCATACCTCTACCTGATTGCTGCAACTGCATTGCGGCATTCGCACTAAATATCCAGCTCACTGAAATTTGCCGTATTTTTTTATTCGCTTAATAGTTTTCGCTCTTTTTTCTTAAATAAATGCGTTATAGAGCCAAGAATCAGCGTTTTATACGGGGCAAATTGGCAATGATGTTTAATTTGGGCATGCTTGCATTCTTCGCCGCACTCTTTGCATTATTATTTAAAACTGATTTACTTTTCGAAACACTTTTTCAGTATTGTACAATAAAGGATCAGGAGGTGTTTTGGCGAAGTTTTTAAACAAAAGAATGGATCTATGAAGTCAGATAAGCTCTTATCAAGCAACAGTAATGTCGCATGCAAAGGGTGTAGCAAGTTGCGGGTCCCTTAGCCGGACACGAGTGCTCGACACTGAAGAAGTCTGTAAGTCGCAGACGAAATAGGCCTATCTGTCAAGATAAGCAACATATTAGAGTTTAAAGGTATTTGCTCGCCTTACTAGTGATTTTAGTATTTTATTTTTTGCAAAAAGTGAAGCATTAAAGTTCAATTAGTAGAGAAAATATTGCCCGCACAATCCAAAACCAGCTCAAACAAGAACTAGCTGTGGAGGACAAATTAATACCGAAACTCCAAAAACAAGTAGCCGACTTGACTAAAAAGCTTGCTGCCCTCACACCAACTCCTCGAGCATCACTGCTGCCAAGTTCTCAACCTAGCCCATTCATGGACAACCAAGACCATTTCATCTAACCAAGTCTCTATTGGCAGTCAGGGATCGATCGGGACAGGAACAGTAATGAAACACATCTATCTTATGGAACAGTTGGAATGAGAATGAGTTTATTGTAACATAATTGAACATTAATACATGGTCAAACTTCAATGACTGCTTAGATTCTCCAGGGAGCTGCGTTGCAACTCCAATACTCCTCCTCAACGCTGCTTCTCGAGTCCGCATTGCTGTCGTAGTTTTTCAACTCGAATTCTTGAGAAGAGTTTTGTCAAAAGATCGGCTAGCATCAGTTCGGTCGGACAATAATTGTACTTGATCGCTCCAGTCTGCTTCAAATATTGGCAAAATGGAAGCGGGTTGCGATATGCTTCGTTCTGTTACTGAATTTCTCCGAATCCAGCATCTTGAGACAACTTTGATTGTCTTCGTTCATCGTAACGTTGGGCAAATTTTCTCCTAAATCCGTAAGCAACCGTTTCAGCCACAGGGCTTCTTGCAAGGCCTCCGAGAGCGCGACGAATTCTGCTTCAGCTGTCGATAGGGAAACACATGTCTGCTTGCGGACAGGTCCAAGAGATTGTTCCTCCGTTGAATTTGAAGATGAATCCTCTATTTGATTTTCGATCTTCACGGTTTTCTGCCCAGTCCGCATCCGCAAATCCGACTAGTCCTGAGTGGTCATCATGTTTGCACAGCCTTAACTTCAATTCGACGGTTCCCTTCAGGTACCGAACAATTCGTTTTAACTCCGTCCAATCTTGCTGGTGGGACAGGATACTTTCCGGCTCATGATGGAGATCGCTGCAGCTATATTAGGCCGGGTGTTGACTGCGATGTACAGTAGTTGGCCTACTAGCTTTTGATACTGCTTGTTGTCCGGGGAGAAATGTTGTCGTTATAAGTTTGTTTACCATATCCAGTGTCCACGGAATGTTAGACGGTTTGGCCAGTCCGGCTGATGCAACCACATCTCTGCTCCGTTGACTGAGGTAGAAATCTTCTGCTTCATCACGTTCTACTTCGATGCCCAGATACCACTGAACATCACCGAGGCTACTAATTTCGAAGTACACAGCCAATTCAGATTACCGACCCCAGTAAAATTTTACTGGGTTTTGGAACTACGGTTTTTTCGGTAATTTTTACGATTACCGAAAAATTCCAGTAATCCAAAAATATGTTTTGATTGATGGAAATAACTGACTTAGTCAGTAAAATTGTTGAGCGTTTTTACTGGCTTTTCCAGTTTCCCATGCTTCATGCTTTGCTTCTCCGGATACTGTTTGTTTCGGAAATCAATACAAATTAAAACCCAATCGACATGAACATGAACATCGACATGCATTTTTCGTACGAATAAACATCTATGGTATGCTTATATCTCAGTGGAAAGTAATCGAAAAATGTGTGGACAAAATCATTATTTGGTTCGTTTGCATAACAAGAGGCAAACTCAAATGATCCAGATGAATTTACCTCCTGTATGTAAACCAACCGAATTTTCCAAACCGTAAGCAGTTAAAAATCGTGCTGAGCCTTTTTGGCTGCTTAAATTGTTGATTTTGTCACTAAATTTCGACTACTTACCACCGAGAAAGCGCAAAATAAGTGCATGGAAAAGTTTGGTTGCAATAGCCGTGTCTTCCGGCGCCGGTCGATTCTACAGCAGCAGATTCTCATTTGACACTTTCCCGCATGCGCATCAGTTTGTTTTTGATTTGATTTTGACGACAAGTCAGTAAAAAAATATCAACTACTGGAATAGTCGGTTAATTGTTTTTACTTGACTTTTCGGCCTGTTCGGTAAGTGTTGCAAAATTGGGTCTGACAGCTACCGTAGTTAAGTAAAAGTAAAAATTATTACTGAACCTCAGAAGCTTTCAGTCAAAAAGCTGAAAGTTCGGTATTTTTTATGATTTACAATTCGTACCCAGTATAAAAAATTACCGAACAAGCAAATCGTGATTGAGTGTGTACTGTGGTTTGATAATCCACTCTTCCTCGCTTGCGACAATCAGGTCATCCACATAGACTAAGATATAGCACCACTTTCCTTTCACCTGTCTGCTGTATAAACAGGGATCCGATTCACAACGCTTGATCCAGCTTTCTCGAGTACTTCATTGAAGTCGGTGGTTCCAAAGCTCGCGCAGCCTGTTTCATGCCGTATATGCTTTCTTTCAATCGGCAAACCTTGTTCTCCATATGCAAGGAACCGCATAACCGGGAGGCTGCCGCATAAAAATCTCCTCTCAAGGTTTTCCATTCAGAAAAAGCCGTCTTCACATCGCTACGTTTTGACAACCATTCGTCGCTTCGCCGCTACTGACATCAGTGTCCGGAATGTTGCTTGACGGACCACCGGCGCGAATACTTCGTCGTGATCGGTTCCATATCGTTGGCTAAAACCTTGAGCTACCAATCTTGCCTTGAAACGATTGACTTCACCGTCCTTGCCTTGCTTCAGCTTGTAGACCCATTTACAGCCAATGGCACACCGTCCGGCAGGCAGATCCACCAGGTCCCATGTTTCGTTGGAGTTCATCGAATTGAGTTTCTCTTGCATCGCCTCTTTCCATTTGCAGGATGTTGCTTTTCTTGAAAGATTTCGGCTTCTCCTGAAAACAGCGGACCAGCCATACACACGTACCTTTCCGGTGGTATGCCTTGATTCATCCTTGCAGATCTTCGGACAACAACTTCATCTTCATTGGGTAGCTCTTCAATATTTTCCGGATCGTTCCACACGTCATCATCGTCGGACTCTTCAATGTCAGGATTGCCAGATTCATCACGTTCCTCATTGCTCACCAGGGAATTATTGATTGGAGGAACCATAACAAGATTTTCCACTTCATTTTCATCCACAGGCTGACTGCTCTCCAGGAACTTGACATCGCGACTAATAGTGACTTTTCCACTTTTTGGATCCAGCAAACGATACGCTTTTTGAAGCTTCGCTATAACCAACAAACTTGAGCTTGATTGCTTTGCTGTCCAGCTTACCCCGTTTCTCACTAGGAATTTGACAAAACACATCCATTCCAAATCGTTGAATGTGCCCCAGATTAGGTTTCTTCCAAACCATCGTTCGTACGGTGTTCCAGGGATTGATCGTGAAGGTAATCGGTTTTGCAGGTAGTTTGCTGTCACCACCACCTTCACCCCAGAATCGATGATCCATGTTGGCGTCTATCAGCGTACAGCGGGCCATTTCAACCAAATACCTGTTTTTTGCGCTCGCAACGATATTCTGTTGCGGACTGTACGGCGTCGTGAATTGGCCAGCAATCCCGTTTTGCTTCAGATATGCTCTCATATGCTTGCCGGTGTACTCACCTCCATTGTCGGATCGAAGGATTTTCGGTATCTTGTTGAACTGAGTTCTGGCCATCTCTACGTATTCTTGCAGCTTCTCAAATGCTTCCGATTCTTCCCGTAGTATGTAAACGACTGTATATTTGCTGTAGTCGTCACAAATGTCAAGAAATATCGTCTTCCGCCAATAGTCTTCGTTCGCATCGGTCCACAAATGTCCGGTTGTGAACAAGCTCCATCACCTCCGACGTCGTCGATTCGGAAGCTTTCGGGAACGGTTTCATCTGCATCTCACCTTGAATACATGCCTTCGCAAATTTCCTTGCAACTGCACTCTTTGACGTTAAACTCCTTGAACAAGGTTCTTCATCTTCATGACAGCATCACAATTTCTATGGTCAAACGCCGATTGCCAAGCGTGGACGCACTCACCAGCCGACGTCACCAAAGATGCAGATTCCCGGTAATTGCTTGATCATGAACACAAACCTTTTTCGACCTCGCCTACAGCACCAATCGTCCCGCTTCTGGAAATTTTGGCGCCTTCTTCATTCAAACGTCACGACAAAGCCTTTCGTTGCCAACCGCTTGACCGAAAGGAGGTTGGATTCATCTTCAGGAACATTTCTGATTCCAGGGGTTATCACTCGGCGGTTGCCTTCACCATCGAGCACTGCTAACTTACCAGTACCGCGACCTTTCATTGAGCCTTCATGCCATTAGCGACCAAAACAGCTTCCAGAACTGGCTCGTTCAGGTGGTCAAAGAATTCGCGACGATTACAGATGTGGCACGTTGCTCCGGAATCCAGGATTCATTGGGCCTCACGCCTCAACGCATTTCCGTACAGAACGCCCAATTTTCGTCCTCGTCATCTTGGCTGCACCACACTATTGACTTTCGGTTGCCTGGTTGCTTTCCGGAAATTTCTTCTTGTCTGCCTTCCATGCCTTGAATTTTCTCACAATTTTACCTTCAAGTGGCCCGACTTCTTGCAAAAGAAACACCTATCGAAATTCGTCTTGGGTCCAACTTGCAACGCAGCTTCAGATCCATCGTCCGAATTGATGCGACGCTGCCGCTTTTGCCATTCATCGATCAGCTTCCCCTTCACTAGGTTCAACGTAAGATCTTCCTCTGGCCTTGCCTCCAGCGCGGTCACAAGAGTTTCGTATTCTTCTGGCAGGCTGCTAAACAGGATGGATACCAGCCACTGATCATCGAGAACTTTTTCGGGTTGCAGACCATTCCAGCTTCTCGAACAGCTCCGTCAGAGCCGAGATGTGGGCTTCCATGTCCCCGTTCTTCTCCAGACGCATTCGACAAATTCTTCGCATAAGGGATACCTTGGTGCTGAGTGTCCTCTTGACATGGAACTTCTCGAGTGTTTCCCAAGCTTCGCGAGCGGATTTGGCCTTCCTAATGTGAATCAGTTAATTGTCGTCCACGGCCAGTCCAATGGTCGCCAACGCTTGTTCATCCTTCGACGTCCAGGCAGCAGTTACCGAATCGGGTTTTGGATCCTTTACGGTAGCCCATGTTCCTTCCTTCATCAAGAGTAACTTCATGCGAAAAATTCCAGTTGTCGTAATTGGTCCCGTTCAACTTCGCCAATGACTTTTCCATCTTCGTGTTCTGCTCTTCTGTTGAAAGAAATCTTCAAACTTCACCGATCTCGATTCAGGTGCGGCCCATAACCTATTGGCAGTCAGGGATCGATCGGGACAGGAACAGTAATGAAACACATCTATCGTATGGAACAGTTGGAATGAGAATGAGTTTATTGTAACATAATTGAACATTAATTCATGTTAATTCCAACCCCCACAAGACAACACATCAATCAAGGAAAGATAAGAAATTTGTCTCACCACCAGCTAAAAGGAAAGACAACCGCGACATTGGGACCGATGTGGGCACCCGCACTCGGAGCCGAAGTGGCAAACGTATATTTGAGATCTCTCCAACAAGTTCCAGTGTCAATCATGGGAAGCGTGTACCGAATCTTCCAGGTACGGCTAGCAGTACAACCACAGTTGATACATAATGGCTCGTAAAACCCTCAAAACTCCTCACCCGAATCTCAATATAATAGAACGACGACTATCCACCGACGCAAGATTAGACCCCTGCAAATATACCTCTGGGCCCGATCCTGGACAACAATCCTGTACCACGCTAGACTACCAAGATGATAAGCTTTTTGTTGCTGAGGAAAGCAGAGTGTTCTCAGCAACCCCTACACCTCCGAAAGAGAAGCAGAAAAGTGAGACGATTCAGGTATCCAACCCTCAATCCGCGGACCTCCAAGCTCCAATGTCCATCAATTGGAAACTTCTAGCGCTACTATGCGCTGTCGTATCTGATTCTGTTGCCTACGACCACTACAACAACTTGAAACCTGTGCCATCGTCAAGTTATACAAACCCCGATTCGCCAAGTGCGAAGCTCACCACGTCGACCCTGACCAGGGATGTTCCGGATATTTCCGATGAGCCCCTGGCGGCAGTCGACCTGATCAATTTTCTCTCAAAGGCAAGTATTTCTGCAACACATTCCCTAACTGTGAACCGGTATACTCCCTCGAATTTGTCCATCTATATAGGACTCAAATCAACTACCACGCCAGGAGTAACAACATCAACACAAAGGAACAAACCAAGTACTTCCCATAACTGCATATTTGTAACATTCGACAAAAGTAGGCATTGAGTAAATGGAATACCAAGTGTGCATTTTACGGCAGTATGGGAGGAAACTAAAATTTCTTAAACTGCCGTGAATCGCAAGTCAGTCCCATCTGTAAAAAGTAGGCATTGAGAAAATAGGCTGTGAAGTTTTCAAACTCGTTTTCCATACTGATATTTAAAAAATTCCAGAAGATTGTAACATGTTCCAATCTTAATTAAACTTTCACAACTTGCTTTTCACTTCGATATCTTTCCGAGAAAAAATATAAAGATGATCAAAACAGATTACATTTTTGTGTTTTACGGTGTGAAAGTCTGTAGTGGGACTGATATGTGGTTACTTTTCATTATGGGACAATCTGGCTTTCTGTTTTTTCCAAATTTTTCCGAACAAGTCATATTATTTCTTTAGTGCTGCTGAAAGAGCATTGGAAGAGATGTTGAAAACTGAACTCAACTCAGTTTTGACGAAAATGCAGATGGGACTGACTTGCGATTCACGGCAGTATAATTATCAGGAACTCAAAAGTTCTTATTTGAGGCTGATATTTTGTACAACTCGTATCGCATACTAGGTGAATGGTCAGAAAATAATTCTGATAGAAATTTCATTGCTATCACATTACGAGGCACATTAATAATCTCAATGTGACTGTTATGCGATTATAATTACCAATGTGATAAAACAACTTGGTATTTTTCTCAAATTTTCTATAACAAACTCACAGATTTCAGTAAGCTGATCGAAAGTATTTATCATTTGATGACTCTCCATGGTATTAAACTTAATTTGTCAAAAATGTCGAGTGTGACTGTTATGCAGTTATGGGCAGAGTACCTCCAGCCCAGTTCGCTGGCGTCCTCGACGAGGGGAGGGAGAACGTGTAGTAACCTTCCCCCTCCCAAACTTAGGAGTGGATATCTGGGGGGACTTGAATGAGGCCTTTCACGAGCGCTTTGCATTCTCGTCACTCTCTTGGAATCCAGTCGAGTTGAGCACCACCACATTCGGCCCTTCTAGCAACAGAACCATTAGTATCCCAGGCCATCGCATTCCAACTCAAGATCCTCCACCCCCTCATCGGCTTCGGGCGACACTGAATGATTCCCTCCGTCTTCATTCACTATGCAGTGGAACATATACGGTCTTCGGTCATAAAATAATGTTCTTCAAGAAACACAAATTTAAAATAAAAAAATGTTCGAGATCCCTCGGTGGATTTTTTGGGGAACACGTCGAATGAAAGCTTAAAACCTATATTTTCGAATGGTGAAAGATGTAGCGATGCTCATTTCTTTTGTGATAATATTGTTCTAAACATTGTTTACTAATGGCAATAACAGTCTTCTGTACTATGTAAACCACTAGCCAGCATCTGGAAGTGGGTACAGCTTTTCAATTCTCTTTCACTTGTAAATTCTGCATATGTTATGTGTCAGGAGTCTCATCAGAACTCTCTCAGGATTCTCATCACAATCCTCTCAGCCTCAGGATTCGCTTCAGAGTTCTTTCAGAATTTTCTCAGGATTCTCGTCAGAATCCTCTCAAATTCTCTTCACAGTCCTCTCAAGATTCTCATCGCATTTATCTTGGGATTTTCATCACAATCTATTCAGTTTTTGCAACAGATTCATTTCAGGATCCTCATCACAATTAAAAGAATTCTCATCAGGATCCTCAGAGGATTCTCATCAAAACTTCCACAGGATACTCATCAGAATTTTCTCAGGATTCTAATCAGAACCTTCTCAAGATCCTCAACATAATATTCACCAAATTTTCAACAGAATTCTTTCGAAATTCTCATCAGAATCCTCTCAGGAATTTTGTTATCAAAATCTTCTCAGGATTCTCTCCAGAATTCACACAGAAGTCTCTGCATAATCCACTCAGGAATTTCATCAGAATCCTCTTGAGATTCTAATCTAAATCATCTCGGAATTCTCATCAAAACCCTGCTCGGATTCTCATCAGGATCCTCTCATGTTTGTTATCAGAATCCTCTCAGTTTTCTCATAATAAACCACTCAATGATGTCATCAGAATCATCTCAGGATCCTTATCATAATCAATGGAATTCGCTTCAGGATTCTCATTAAAATTCTGTCATGATTTTCATCAGAATCCTCCTTGAATTCTCATAAGAATCTTTCTAGGATTTTGATCAGGAATAAAATGATTGGTTCAAAAGATATGAGCAAAAGAGTGCAACAAAGTTGTTTAAGGATTAAGAAAATAGAAATCTTTACTTGGGCAGTGACAGAATCGGCGCCTCACTTTTGATCAATCCTTCCTTCTTGAGCTCCTGCTGCACGTCGCCTCCCGCCAATTGCCACAGATAGTAAATCTCCGCCAAAACTTCCACAGTGCTTCTCCAGCAGGGTTATTCCTTCCGGATCCGGTGCCGTGAAGCTTTCCCCTCTCAGGAAGTCGAACGCTTCATGTCCCAGCAGTTCCACCGGTTTGGGACGCTTTGTGAGGGAAACGGTGAGGCATAGATCTATGATTTGCTTTAAAGGGACATCCAACTCTTCGTACTGGTCCATCTTGTTGTGCTCTCGGGCTATCTTCTCAAAGACATTGCCAGGTTTGATCAAACTCAGGACTTTTCTCGTCACCTGGGACACTTTTAGATTGTCCCAAAGCTTGCAGCCCAAGGCTAACTCGGCCAGGATCATTCCCACCGACCAAACGTCGTTTTTGACATTCTCTCTTGAACCGAGTAAAACTTCTGGACCGTGGTATTTCACGTTTCCAATGGGGAAGGAAACGTACTTCCCACTGTAGGTCATGTAGTACAATCCATAGTTATACAGCTTCACGCAGAAGTCCCTGCTTATGAGAACGTTAACCGGTTCCAAGTTCCTGGCCATCAATCCTTTTTCGTTTAGATGACTCACCGCCCTTAGCATCTGGTATCCAATCCGCAGCAGCGTCTGCTGCTTATTGTTCTCCCCGATAAAAGTCTCCGTCAGCGGACTTCCAGCAAACTCCTGCACGATAATGTCCTTTCGTGTTTCCCCCGGATCACATCCAGATACTCGCACAGATTTTCATGCTTCAGAGCATCTCCTCTCAGAAGCTGTGACCGACCATAAATCCCAATGGAGTTCGGCGTCAGCGGTAATCCATTGCTCCCGCAGCACTCGTCACTTGGGTGCGACTTGGCGAAGAACGTCGAAACCGAGATCCGGTAGTTCAGTTTTGGCCGGTGCCATTCCTGATGCCGACAAAGAATTGCCCCGGCAGAAAACACTGCTGCTACGGTTTTGCTCGCGCTGCTGTTCGATCGGGGACGTCGTAATGCGCATCACCCACACTGAAGAACCCTCCGAAGGCTAGAGACAACGATACGGAACTTTTATGGATATTTGCGGCCGGAATAACGGAACAATCCGAACGAAAAACGCCCCTTTTACGGGATCCGCGGGAATGTTTACAATCACTCACTGCTGATAAGAAAAATTTTGACAGCTGGCGAGCTTGTTTTGACAGTCAGCTGTTTTCGGGAAAACTACTGCGGGTTCGGTCGAAGAGGTCAACCCAGAAAAGATGCTGGATCAAGCGTGTGATAGAATAGAGCGTAAGTAAAATTAGTAGTTCCAGTTGTTAATTACACCTATCGTTTGTCTGGTGAGTTGCACGCTACTGTCAATGATGATGTCCACGCTACACGATAAGTGTTCATCTGCACAACCAGACAGCTCACCAATCCACCGCGAGGTGGATCGTGCTGAGTTGTTGAGTTGAAGGTAGAGCGAAAGAAGGAAGGCACAAAGTCTGTTTGACAGCTCTGCAGAAAGCGCGTGCGCACGGACAGAGCGCGTGCGCACGGAAAGAGCGCCAGTTTCGGCTCGATTTGCAATGATCGGTTATTATTATTATTTTTTCGCTATTGATATCTATGGTTTGGTTGATCGATGTTTGTTTTAAAAGCACTCCCACTTATTTTGAAACATATTGCCGTGTACATAGTAGACAACACAACTAAATTTAATTAAAATAATTTGAAATTAATAATTAGTACATATACAAAAGGGGAAGAACGTTTAGGCTGGTTGTGCATTACGATAAAATCTCTTAACATGAAGCAATGCTTGTTGTTGGTTCTTGTGGAAGGATCAACATGTTCGGCTTAACGAATCTTATTTTAAATATCGAATAACACCACATGCAATTGAACAAAAGGATGTGATTACATAGACTTTTGATATTTTCAATTCTGAACCACCGCAAAAAAAAAAATATTGGGAATCAAAATTCTCCTGAGAGGGATGATGTGGGGGAGGCTCATTCTAATTATATTGTCGTTCAATTATGGGGATAAATTAAAATTGTTATTGTTCTATACATACTTATTTATTATATGGTATGGTCGGTGTTCAGACAGACTATGGTCGGTGTTCAGACAGACTGAACCAAGTGTTTTTTTTTCAATCGAGTAAGAAAAATGTACCCAAACAAGTGAAACACAAAATATTATAGATATTTACTGTAATAATGGAACTTATCTATTTGATAATACATTTGCATCAAAAATAACATGGAAGATTTAAAATTGATGGAGTTCTTTAGTATCCTTAGAGCTCCAAAATTCATCTAGTCTGGTCTGTCTAAACATCGACCATATGATTCTCAAAACTCATGAGAATGGTATTTTACTCTTTGAACTGTTATTTTAATTTGGATGTGTTTAAAAGATTCATAAATTTAATTTATTAATTGATGTTACGAAGCTATGTCTGTAGTTAAACTTAATGCTACACAAGAAATATATTTGAATCAAAGTAATTTTTATATATAAATCATAATGAAAAAAAAATGTTCCAGAAAGTACTCTAGAATTCTTTGGGGAGCGTCTCCCGGGATTCTTCCTTAAATCATTCATGAATCCTTTAAATCCTCTCTGGGATGTTCTGCTGAAAATCTTGAGATTATTTCTGAATTTTCTTCCAGATATTGCTTTGGGATTCATCCAAAAAAAAACGTTACAATTCCGGTATTACTTCTGAGATTCTTTCGGTATCCCATTGCGATTATTCTGGACATCTTTTTGGATTTTTTTGCAGAACTCTGTATGTGATTTTGCGTGTATCTCGTTAAGGATTACTTTTGAAATCCAGGAAATTAAATTCTTTGAAATTCTTGAAAATTGTTTTCGAAATACTATGGAAGATTTTACCATAAATCCTGATGCAATCCATTTGGATATTTAAAGAGGATTTATCAAAAATGTACGAACTCTACTAGAAATTCTTTCGAGAATTCCTCCGAAAATAACTCTAGATTTTTTATCCGGAAATACTTCTGGTATTCTTATGAGAATGCCTCTGGTATTCTTTGAGATTTTTACGCCAATATCTTTGAAATACTCCTGGGACTCTTACAAAAATCCTGTTGGAGTTTTTTTTTTTTCCGAATATCTTTCTATTCTAAATTTTTCAATAAATTTTGCTGGGATTGTGCTGTAAAACCTGCTAAGTTCATCCAAAATACGACTGTCATTCTTTCGGATATCATTCAAGAATTCCACCGGAAGTTTTCGTGAGATTCAACCGTAAATCGTTCTTGGTATTTTTCAGAAATTCCATTGAGATTCTTAAAAATATCCTTCTGAAAAAATTTCTGAGAATTGTTTTAGGATTATAGAAGTTATTTCGCCAGAATCCCTGAAAGATTTAAAGGATATTCACAGACATCCAGAAGATTTCATGAATATTTTCCAGAAATAATTCGATGTCCAGATGAAGTGCAGAAAGATTCATGAATAATTTCAAACGGATTTTCGGAATCATTTGAAAGTAACTTTTAGAAGATCCTCAGAAAAAGAAATCAGTAATCAACGTAATCGAAAAAATCTCATTATTTCAAGCAATGCTCGTTGGTTCATGTCGAAGGATCAACATGTTCGGCTTAACGAATCTATTTTAAATATTGAATGACACCACATACAATTAAACTAGTATGTGATTACAATTCTGAATCACCGCAAAAAAAATATTTTAGAATCACAATCCTTCTGAGAGGGATGATGTGGTGGAATGCACATTCTAATTAAAATTGTCGTTCAACTTATGGCGATAAATTAAAATGTTATTGTTCCATAAATACTTGTTTATTATAATTACTTGTAAATATTGATACAGCATATAAAAAGACATTGGTCCAGAAATTATTCCAGAAATTCCTATGGAATTTCCCTCCTGGATCTTCCTTAAATCACTTATGAATCCTTCAAAACCTCTCTGGGATTGTTCTGGAAATCTAAAGATTATTTCTGATTTTTCTCTAAGTTCTTCTGGAAATCACAGAATACTTACAGATATCGCTTTTGAACTCATCTAAAAAACATCGTTAGCATTCGGTACTATATCTGATATTCTTTCGGATATCCTTTGTGATTCTTCTGGACATCTTATTGGAATATTTGGCATAAATCTGTATGTGAGTTTTGGCGTTTATCTCCTTAAGGATTACTTTGAAATCCTGGAAATCAATTCGAATCGAAATTCTCGAAGATTCTATCGGAAATTCAATGGAAGATTCTAACAATAAATCCTGATGCATTCTTCTGGATATTTTAGAGGATTTTTGCCAAAAATGTACTACTACTCTACTACAAAATTCGTCGAGAATTCCCTCGAAAATAACTCTGGCCTTTTTTCCGGAAATACTTCTGGGATTATTATGAGAATACCTCTGGTATTCTTCCGGAAATCACCTGAGATGCTTTCGGAATCCCTTAGAATACTTTCGAGGATGCTTTCGAAAATCTTTCTGAAATTATTCTAGAAATGACACTGAGATTTTTACGTCCATATTCTTGAAATTTGTCCTGGGACTCTTCCAAAAATCCTGTAGGAAATCTTCCAGATATCTTTCTAGCATTCTTTCGGGAAGCCTTCTGGGATACTTTCGAAAATCTTTCTGAGATCCTTCAAATCCTTCTGTTAAGGATTCTTGCAGAAATTCTTCCCCGAATTACCTCTAGACTCTGGGAGTTTCCTGAATTTTTCAAGAAAACTGTTATTATTTCGACTATCTCCTCTAGGATTCTTTCGGAAATTCTTCTACCAATACCCCAGATTTCTTTCTGTTATCCTGCTGGAGGACTTCAAAACATCTTTCAAAGATTCTTCCAGAAATTTTAACTGGATTTTTCTAGAAATTCTGCTGGGATTCTTCCGTAAAACCTGCCGAAATTTCATGCCGGAAATACGACTGGAATTCTGCTTGAATGATAAGCATTCAAGAATTCCACCGAAAGTTTTTGTGGGATTCAACCGTAAATTTTCCTGGTATTTTGTTTAAATACATTGAGATTCTTAGGGAAAAATATACAGGATTCTTAAAAATATCCTTCTGAAAATTCTTCTGGAATTGCTTTGGAATTAAAGGAGGATTTCCCGGAAGAATCCGCAGGTCGATTTACAGAAGAACCACAGAGAAATCACTAAAATATTATTAGGGAGATTCTAAAGGAATTATTTTAAGGATTCTCAGGAGAATTCGAATGGATTTTGAATGTTTTTTACAGTGATATCCAAAGAATCCCAGAAGTTATTTCGCAAGAACCCCTGAAGATTCAATGAAAAGTCACAGACATCCAGACGCATTTCATGAATATTTTTCCAGAATAATTACGATGTCCAGAAGAGCTCCAGAAAGATTTACGGAATAATTTTCAAATGGATTTTCCAGAAACATTTAAAAGTCACTTTCCAAAAGATGCTCAGAAAAAGAAATCAGTAATGCAAAGAATCTCATAGGTATTTTTTTAAAAGTCCCAGTGACTGTCCGGTAGTTTTCTTGGAGGATTTCCATTTAAAAGTCAAGAGGGATTTTCAGAAAATTCTGCCAAGGATTTAAGAAAATTTTCAAGGAAAATCAATGATAAATCACGAAAAAAATCAAAACACTTCCTTATGAATTTCCATAAGAATCACAGAGTTTTTTTCTCAAAAAATCTTAGAAAAAATTCTAAAGAATCACGAAGGAATTTTCGGAATAATTCTGGATATACAAATTATCTCAGCAAGAAACAATAAAATCAATAAGCAATAAATCTGTAAGAATATAAGGAGGATTTACAAACAATTACAGAAGATTTTCGGATGATTTCCATAAATAAAGATTTAAAAAAATCCCGTCATCTGGAAGATTCTTAGCAGGATTTTCGGAAGTATTCACAGGGATTTCTGGGAGAATTCCATTGGGATTTACAAAAGAATTCCAGAGGAATTTCCGAAAGAATCCCAAGAATTTGCACGGAGAAAGTGAAGTGAAATAATAGATTTTTTTGATTATAGTCTCAGGCGTCTTTCCGAGAATATTCTAGAATATAGGTATAATCTAAGACATTTTTCGGAAAGAATCTCAAAGGGATTTTGAAGAACTTTCCAAAGAGTTTCACGGAAGAAATACTGAAGAATAACGAGGAAAATATCAGAATTTAAGTAATAATTTCGATTGGATTCCAGAAGAAATCCCGAGAAATTTTGTGAGAATCCCCGAACCCAGATTTTTAAAATAGATTCCATTACACTGGAAAGCAATCATTAAATCATTTTCGGCAGAATTCGCAAGAATTTAACGGCAGAATTCCAGAATTTTACAGCCAAATCCTGAAAGGATTTCCATAATAACCCAAGATGGGTTTCTGGGATAGTCCAATAGGAAGTCCCAAGGAGGTTATTGGAAAAAATCAGAGCGATCAAAGAAATAACTAACATACCGTTAAGTCACCAGTCACCGTGGCGGCTCCATTCACCGTGCACATATACAAATTCTTACAGAATATTCATAAAATTTTCACAAATTATTCTTTTGTCAGCAAAATAAGATAAAACTGATGAAATGAGTAGGTTTTTGTCACAAAGCATTTTGAAAAACCTAGTTTTATGCAGTCAAAATCATGTGAATTCTGTTTGATAATGAGATTTTTCAATACTCTTAGTAGAAACACCAAAAATTCACATTTTTCGTTTTAACGTTAGAGCATGAAATTTTTTCAAAATTTCAACAAAGTTTTCACTGTGGATACTCTTAGTAAGATGTGTTTCATCGTATGAGCCTTGAGATTTTATGCAAATTAGAATTTTTATTGTGTCTCAGGGGAAACCCAAATGCACGGTGAATGGACCCAATTCAGTATATATGGTTCCTATACCGTGGCATTAGTGTAAAAGGCATGAAATTATTCGATAATATTAGATTTATTGTTATTGTCGTGATTTAACTACTTCATATTTAGTGTTTGAGTGAATATGGAATGATTTGGACAATACAGTCAACCTGTTATAATGATTTTTAGTGAAAAAATAAATATTGTTTGTTTCGTTCACAACAAAACGCGCCGCCAACTTTCGAACAGAAATGAAAAAAAATCGTCGCTAGCAAACTAATCAAAGGAGGTGATTTGCCTTTGTGTTGGCAAGACTGGTGAAACGTCAAATGCCAGAAAATAAATCAAGCAGGTGATATCCCATTATGTTGGTAAGACTGGTGAAACGTCAAATACATAGCTGTTGCTTGGCTGGCGACAATTTGGCGACGGTTTCACCGGCGACGATTACTAATCGTCGCGTCCGATAGTGTGCAAAATTTACAATATTTTGCCGAGTTTTAAACTTTTTACGTTTTTATTGTGAATGAAGATTTGAATACACTTAAAAATGACTGCGCACACTACTAGCAACATACTTGCTTCATCAATAACGTTTCTTCAAGATATGAAATAAATCATAACGAAAACTATACGCACGGTGAATGGTGCACTAGTGTGCACGGTAAATGGTGACATAGAACGGTACGACAGGCGACCTTAACATGACAGTTGCAAACATAATTTTTGAGTAATTTTTTGTTATGTATCACTAGTTTTAGATTTTTCCCTGATTACGATATAATTGCAGGCTACGTAGTGGTAATTCTAGTACGCTACAAATTATTTGGAAAAGTAATAGATTTTTTTGAAGTGCAAATTTTTTTTAAAATGCACGGGTGAATGGTAGCCTTGACGGTATAATAATTTCAGAAGGGTTTCTGAAAGAATCTCAGTGAATTTTCAAGATGTCCTCTAGCAACACAACTAATATATACTAATATTTACAACTCAATACTTAATTATAAATTGCGTTAAGGTGATTATAGAACAAAGCCACACCTCAAATTTTCAAAAGCAAAAGACTTGAGAACCAAACAGCTCTCACCGTTGAAAATTTATCCCATTAGTCACCACCAGCAAGCAAGCAGATTGATTGGTTTTCAACGCAAACTGTTGTCAGATTCTCCAATCTTGTGCCCTTGTTTGGCTTCGTTTTATAATCACCTTAAGCTGAGTGTACGCCATCCAGTTTGGGGGCGGATTGACGGTATCGAAGTGGATTAAAAACAATTATAGGAGAACGTGTGGAAAATACATATGAACTGCGCAGAATACATCAGACCGATTTAGCATTGCTGCGCACTTCTAAAAGCATTTTATTTTTATTAAAATGTTTGATAATAGTAGAACGACAATGATCATCAGCTGATTTTCCGCTACTGTTTTTTTTTAAATCACAATTGTTATTTCTTTCCGTACACGCGCTCGGGAAATGAATCTGGCCATGGTGCAACAACCGCGCTACATTCGATGAATCCTATGCGACAAAAATTGACGGCGCTATCCGTCAAATTCGCTCACCAAAGCTATTTTGGTGACTTTAACATCACAGCTAGTGATTTCTCTTAGGTGACGGCCTGGGTAGTAGAAGCACTGACTAAACTGACGTGACTCTCGATTGCAGACGGTAACCGAAAATATGCAACGGTCAATTCAAATGGTGAGTGGTCGCAAATGTCAAACTGATGCAACGTCAATAGTACGAAGGTGACATTTCAAGACTAACAATTCAAAAGGCCTCATCTCCAAAAAGTAAACAATGAGAAAAATGCAATCTTGGTTTGTCAAACAACAAATCAAATTTAAATTATGAATTTAAGCATTGTATGTTATTTTATCGTTCCGAAAGTCGATGGATAAACTGATTTATAGCTATGAATATTCATTACTATCCATTTTAGCAAAAAATCCTGCTAAAAAAACTAGTCAAAGGAAATGAGGCTTTTATTTCACACAAAGCTGTGCAGCCCTTTTCATTTGTGGCCATAGACGCCGGCCGACGCTGATGAGGCCTGTGAGTTGACGCCTTTGTTTACTCTAAAATGTGTTGAGGCCTCCTAGTTGTGGCTTGTTTTTTCATCATCTTCTGATGTGGCCTTTTGAAAATCATTCAAAATTGGGTCCTAAAATGTTTAATGAATTCTTGTTTTTATTTAATGACACAAAAGAGCATGTTACTGCAAGTATTTAGCATTTTTTTCCCGCTCAAATAACGGCTACATCATATTTAAACTTTAATTTTAAAATTGGGTCCACAAACGAACCTTGACACTTTTGATCATGTTTGACGTTCGCTTAATCGACAAAAACACCACAGGGCTTTTAGTTTTAACACTGGGGTTATTCCTATCTGACATTTCGGAAGGGACACGGAAAGCAAAATACACCCAAAATTTGAGTTTAACCCAAAGATTGTGGCAAAATCTAAAAAAATGTTTTTTTGGACACAAACCAAAGAAAAACATTTAAAAATTGAGTAAACATGTTAAACTGGTTAGCTGAAAATGAGATGGGGCCTTTTAGAAAAATGTTATTTTTTCAACTTTTATGCATATTTTTAAATGACTATTGTATGTTTTAGTCGAGGGGGGCGACACATCTCCATATTTTAGATTACTAGGATAACTTTGAACAATCTTTGCGATGACCTTCCATCTTTTTGTAGCAAATTATCTTGTTTCATCCGTGGCATCTTATATAATACCTTTATCCATCTTCATAAATCTAGTCAATCTTTCCGCATCTTAAATGAGCGTTTTAACGGATTGACTCAGTTGTCGTCGATCAGCAAGAAAAAGGGAGCATGGAGCTGCATCATCGATGGAATGTTCCCGAACATCATGGCAAATTATATTGTTCCAGCAGGTTCTGGAGCACCATGCAGATATTCTCCTGGCTTAGCTAGTGGTCCGGAACTTGGCCCAAATTTAGTAGGATGCTGATCATCGGTTCCATGATTCGACAAAAAAGGATGGATATGACGGATACCTTGACTGAGGCGTGGTACACGAGACTGCCCAAGATCTGGAAGAATCGAGAATGGAATTTGCTGACTAATATTCCCGGCGGAAGCGGTTCTTTTACGATCAGATCGGTAATTGCTTTTGAGATGAAGCGTATCATATTCAACGCCAGGTCCACGAGAATTGGCATGTGGCTGGAGAAATAAACGATTTCGCGATCGAGAGCCTTTGTGGGTGGAGATGGCATGAAACAGTTGGCGTTTCTGGTAGCATACAGTTGGAAAGGGCAGCGGAAGATGCTCGGAGAACACGAGTAATGTATTTTCTAACCCATTTTCAGTCTGTGCCTTGGTGCGTGTTGTGATTTGATATATTGTCTGTAAGTGCCCTTACCCATAAATACATATTTTATTGATCATCAAATTGAGTTTTAATTTAACAATATAATAACAAAACTCATTGTTTCTTCGCCTTTCGAAGCTGGGGATTTCATCACAAATTTTTCGGGTTACTTTAACGATGAAATTGTGTTGTGCATTGCTGCTCCTTGAAGATTAGAATGGTGATCAGTACGATTCTCCAGAAGTGAGCATTTAGCATGCAGCTTTTGAAATCACCAGTTACTTACTTTTTACGCAAAGGATCACAATCTTTTCACCGGTTTTGTATTAAAATTGAAGGCAACAACAACGAAAATTACAAGTGTAATTGAAACTGTTTACAAAAAAGCTGTAGCACTACTCTTCCCATCATCAACATCATCATTGATTCTCCTTCCACCCATTCACATCTTCTTGCATCTCATCAATCTACGCGCTTCGTTCAACAGAAGATGTCAGCGCATGAAGCACGTCAAATCTAGAATAATACACTGATCTAAAAAAATCGGATTTCATCCAAAAGTGCATCTAAACGATTATCTGGGAGTGTCGCCCCCCTCGGTTTTAGTAAGAATAGGCTCTTATACACTGAAATCAGCAGAAAACCGATTTGTTTACATTTTGGACTTGAGGCCTTTTGAATGTTGGTCTGATTTATGCAACGAGCATCTTCATCAGTCAAACCAAACAATACACACTGGTTTCAAACTAGGAAGGTATGAGTAAAATACTAAATCTAAAATAAACTAAATCAATTTCGTATGATGCATTTAGTTTTGTCAAAACTATCGACAATCATGTGAGTCTGATTCTAAAGCAATATATTTGAGTCAAGAAAATTTTATTTCGTAAAGGAAAGCTAGATTTTTGTATTCTCTATTTCCTTAATATGATTAAATATATTCCTTGTATTTTTACCCGAACATGTGTAGTTTTTCCTCGGAGTGCTAAAGATTTGTCCGTCAAAGTGTTTCTTTACAAAAACCACTAGGTGGAGTTAGTGTTCCAACGTATTTTCATTCAAATATTTGGCTATTATTCATGAAGCAAAATGCTCTAGCCACCACGTCAGTTTAGTCAGTGGTAGAAGCATTAGCCGCAGAAGCTAATGTCGCGACTGTTCGTGTGACCAACATCTAGTTTGCCACACTCTGAAAGCTTGAGTACCGGGTCTATAAGTGTCAAATCAATTTTTCGACCAAAATAAAACATTCTCTACAACATGACACTAAACAAGCAATCAAAAACTTCAACAGTAAGTAACAATAAAATAATTCTATTTTGTGATAACAGCGCCACTAGCGTTCTACTACTTATATTTCTATTGTCAGGGTAGACGCGTCACGCGAAGCGACGCGAAAATCCTTTGAAGTTTGACATTTCATTTTTAATAATTGTTATTCACGGAGAGGCGAAACTACCTAAAATTAACTCTTTTGTACTCATCTTGACAGCTAAGTGGAATGAGTCAAAATTGAGTGTTTCACAAGGTATTCAATTTTGAATCATTCCACGAAGACGACGTTTTAAGTAAAAACTAACTATTTCGGGAAAAGTGAGTTTTGGGGTAAAAACCAGGTCCGTCCCACTCGGGCTCAGATTGGGTACCACTTCTAGTACTGCATTGTCCCTCGGGTAGTGCAAAAGGTACCAAGTTTGACAGATCCGCAGTACATTTTTCACGGGCATTCTAGATTACCTTATGAGCCATAAAATTTTGGGAAACTGCAAGGCACATGGGAGGTCTTTAATGTGTTCTTGGTAAAACTTACCTCAAAATAGGGGTCTTTCGCTATGGAAAAATTGGTCGAAATTTTGATCGTTTCCTTTAAATAATTAATGCTGCACAAACTAACTCAAATAACTTACAATATATTTTCCACTATTAACATTACATTTTATATTACATAATTATTAACACCACATTCCTGTTGAAATTCATAATATCCATATTCCGTGTTCCGGCGATGATGTGTGGGGTGCGAGTATTCCTCCAGATTCCTCCTGCTCCTGTAACGCAGCTGCAATGTGAGGATGTCCTGCTACCACGTACATGCTAAACCTGTGTTTTAATAGAGTATACACCACAGACAAACAGACGTCACACTCTCATCATTGTCCATCGACCACCTTTTAACGATCGATTCAAAAATATTGTAGGTGGCCAATCCGCCACCCGCAGCGCTCGCATCGTTTTTGTTCGCGTTTGACGTTTGCACACTACCGCCATCTGTTGGCCCGTCGGCCAAATACAATAATTTTAGCATTGGGGCGCACATATCCTCGTGACTATGATTTTGATCGAGATTTGTCTAAGTGTTACGTCTGTTTGTCTGTGATTACACCTTTTCTTGCCGTGATTTGACGTTTTAGGAATTAGGAATCCGTTCTAATTACGGAAAGCATTTCGCGTCGTCTTTCTGGACTTTCAATCCATTTTCATGTAGCAGCTATATGAAAAATGAGAGTCATAAAAAATGACTGCAATGTTATTAAAAACCATTAAACTTACCGAAATAATTCAATAAAATGTCTCACTTAACCTCGCACTAAACTAACTAATTGGCGCTGGATCAAATTTTTCATCCAAAATTGGAGTTTGGTTTCAACACTTAATTTGGATACTTTCATAGAACAAGATGACAAACAAATTGAATCATCGAAAACAATAACTTTGAAATAACTCAAAAATAAGTCATTCTCGTAGTACTCGAGAATAAGTTGAAAGTACTTAAAACCGAGAATAGAATCACAGACAAACAGACGTAACACTTAGAACAAATCGCGATCAAAATCATAGTCACGATGACATGTACGCCCAATGCTGAAATCGTGTGTTTGGCCGATGGACCAACAGATGGCGGTAGTGTGTAAACGTCAAACGCGAACAAAAACAATGCGAGCGCTGCGGGTGGTGGATTGGCCACCTACCATATATTGAATCGGCCGTTAAAAAGGGGTCGATGGACATCAGTGAAGCGTGTGTACGAATTTGGGCTAATTTAACATGATCGATTTCTCTCATCGATCCTCTTTGTGATAATTTTCTCATTCCAAATTAATCATCTAACAAATAAATCGTCTCGGATATTTGAAAAAAAAAAATCTGAACTGAACTGGAAATTGTTTAAAATAAATTTGAAAAAGTATTGCATGACAATAATGAAAATCTGTCAAGATGAGCGGAAAGCTGTCCGAAAAAATTTCCGTGGCAAATTTTGGGAAGAATATTCGATATATTCAATATATCATTATAATGTTTTTGAAAGATGCAATGGAGGAATCATAGAAATTCTCAAAAGATCTGTAGATCAAATGCGTTTATGGACATAGGTCGAAGGGACAAAACGTCGAAAGGACAGAAGGTCGAAATTATTTGCTTGGTGGGAAATTTTCTTCCTTGAACAAGGATTTTTACCTTTTGTCCCTTCTTATTTGTTCTTCGACCTTTTGTCCTTCGACTTTAGTCTTTCGACCCTTTTGTCTTTCGACTTCTGTCCTTTCGACCTTTGTCATAGATTCAATCAAATGAAGAAACTTGAATGTAAATTATCTGACAAAATAAACCCGCAAAATTCTGTATTATATTTCTATAGAAAATATTGGATAATATCAAAAGTAATCTCTACAAATTCTTGTACAAATCTTTTGGAATATCCACATGTATGAATAGACCATTTCCGTGATTTTCTTTATTGGCTTATATGCTTTTCTGTCAATTTACTGAACAACTTTCCTAAGGAACCGATATGTTTTGGGAACTCTAACTATTGAAAAACAATGAAAAACTGGCGGCACGTTACTTCACCCCTCGTCCCTAGAATTTAATTCACCCCGAAAAAAAACGGAGACCCTTTTTCCCTTATGATTTTGCCATCAACTGGTGGGGAGTTTTGATCAGCTGGTATGACAGATGATTTTGTTTATGTTTCTTTCATCGTATGGGCGTTTCATTATCTTGTGAAAATGAATCATCCTTTTCTGCCGTCGTTTTGGCTCAAGTTATCAATGTCCTCGGCCACCGTCCCCAGGGTCAATGGGCCAGCGAAGGGTGAAATTTTCAGCAAGCCAGAACTGTTGGATCATCCGCAACGCCAAGAAGCCGCTCACGAAGGTGATATCCTGACGCTGCTGGGAATCCGAACACCGAAGCCCAGAAGATTTCGATAAGTTCGCTGATGGAAGCGGTTTCCGTTCGGGGATTGAGACGGGAGAGTGGCTGATTTATAATGTCCGGTCTGATATAGTACCCGGTGTAACAGCAAAATCCGTAAATTCTTTACCAAGGATAAATAAAGGAAGGATATGAAATCGAGTTTTTTTTGTTCGGAAGTACCTTCCAGGGTTTCATCCTCTGCTGCAGAATGTTGACCATCGTGACCTTTGTTGACCATTAATTTTTGTCTTCTCCCGCAACCGTCGAACGTTACAAGGTTCAGCTGAGGTCAAATAGAATAGATGTCGTGCGTGATCTTTTCTGCCGCCGAAGTTGAATGATCCGGAAGATTGCTCACTCAAGGCGGGAAGCTTCCGGATCATCAGCAACAGTTTGATAAGGCATTTGTGGCCATGAATATAAAAAAATAATGATATCGAAAGTCGATTATAATGAAAAATAGCGATTCTATAACTGTTGGGTGAATGATAGTTTTGTTCTTTTTTTTCGGGATTTTGATCTGTGGAGGAAATGTTTATATTTTCCTGTTGAAAGACAATTCTCAGTGTTATAGTTTAGAGGAAAGGGTGGACAAATTGATTCTTAGTACTTACATTTGCATTTTTCCAATTATTCCACTGCTTTCAGCAAAAATTGAGATCCGACCGATAAAACGCAAAGTTAAGGTTAGCAAAGAAAGTTATTTGAGGTTAGTTTTGGTCCGGGGCGCCCTGATCGAGATCTCAGTCATTCTGATCGCAGACCTGGTTTGACGTTTCCAAATGTAAATAAACATCCCAATGCAGGGGTGAGATCCAAAATCACCACGCTGTATACCTATAGGGTTGAACAAACTGTGCCGCATCTCGAGTTATTTTTTAAAATGTGGTGAGTATCCACGTTTTTAAAAATTTCTAAGAAAATCAGGAGTGCATATAAACTAGATCTGAAAGCGTATATATTCATTATAAATGATTGTCTTTCGAAGAAAAATACTAAAACTGGGTGTTAGATCTGACGGAAATGGTCTATTGTTTAGAAATTACTTGAAGATTTATTGGAGAGCTGCATAACACGTGAGAAATCTTGATAAGAACTTCGAAAAGAACTCTAAAGGAAGCGGTGAGAGAATTTCGCGAATAAATGACGGGTAAAATCTCTGTTGAAGTTAACAGTGGATTTTTAGAAGCATGTTCTGGAAAATTTAAGGAGTTTCCAAATTCTTGAAGAAATTAAGATAATTATAAAACGAAGCCAAACTTTGAATTTTCAAGTGCACAAGACGAGAGAATTTGACGACAGTTCGCGTTGAAAAGCTATCAAATTGCTTACTTTCTGGTGGTGACCAATGGGATAGATTTCCAACGCGGAATGCTGTTTGATTCTCAAGTCTTGTGCTCTTGAAAATTTAGGTTGTGGCTTCGTTCTATAATCACCTTAACTTGAAAATAATTTTGATAGAATCACTTACTAAATATCTGTAAATTCTTAGAGGAATCTCAGAAGGTGTGTTGAAGGTAAGGGGCAAGACAGTGAGCAATTCAGAGTAACTCTGAGCAACTCTGAGCGACTTTGTGGTTCAGAATTCCCACCCTTTAATCATTTTGACTTTGACAGATTGGTATAACATATAAAAAAAATAACAAACGATTCCGAGCAAGACTCAAATAAACATAAAGAGTTTTGAGAAACCGAATGCTATGAGCTTCATTCTCAGCTCTTTCTCGGTTCCGGTGGTATACCTATTCGAAGTCGGATAGCGTCGAATAAAAACTAAGCAGGAAGCTTTTATTCAAACAACAAAGCATTCTGAAAAAAACTGACAAAGTTTCGTATGTCACATTGTCTGAGAAGACGGCTGCGAATGATGTAAATTCTGACAAGTTCTGATTCTACTTTCGGACGGTGATTTCACTTTTGCTGGCATCTATTCTATTTCGAGAACCAAACCAAAAACAAAATAAAGACGCAGTTGTCCAAAGTTTTATGGCACATAAGCTAATAGAGCAAAATCTAGAAAGCCGTGAAAAGAGTACTGCGATCTGTCAAACTTGGGTACCTTTTGCAGCACTGTGGTACTTGTGCACTTGACAGATTGAATGATAATCCTCATTTGTGTATAGCATAGCCTACTCAGCTATATACATGTTAGGATTATAAGATATATTTTGAGAACCAATTACAAACCAGCTCATTTGCCTTCTCCAATTTCTACCTCGCGGCTATAAAAAGCCACTCAAGCCAATAGGCAATTTAGTTCTTATATTGGAGAAGGCAAAGGAACGGTCCTTATGCTAGTGAATAAGCTAAAGGTGTGAATAAACCAGTGAAAAGTTATACGCGGTGTTTTAAAGTGCGATCCGAAAGACTTCCAAAAGTACGTTGGTAAAGTTATCCAACAAATTTGGGGGCTCGTCCGGGAAGTGTCGGAATCGCGATTGTGTCAAGGGACACGTAAAGTGCTGAAGTTTTTGAAGAAATAGTGTACATAGTTAGATATAAACCATTAGTGATTAGTTTGAGTTAAGACATTGGGCCGTATGAATAAAATGTAGTAAAGTTGAGTTTACTACATTCTCGGTAGTAAACGCTATATGTGGAACACGAGTGGAACATGTTTGTGTCATTTTCCTTTCTACACCTTTCGAACATACTACAAACAACGCATTGCTATGAATAAAGGTAGCATTTACTACAAAGCTACTGGTAGTTAGCATCAGAGGTTGCTACACATGCTTTGAGATTGCGGAATTGAATGGAATAACACAGACAAACAGACGTAACACTTAGAACAAATCCCGACCAAAATCATAGTCACGATGACATGCACGCCCAATGCTAACATCGGTGTGTTTGGCCGATGGACCAACAGATGGCGGTAGTGTGTAAACGTCAAACGCGAACAAAAACGATGCGAGCGCTGCGGGTGGTGGATTGGCCACCTACCATATATTTGAATCGGCCGTTAAAAAGGTGGTCGATGGACATCGGGGAGAGTGTGACGTCTGTTTGTCTGTGGGAATAATTTACTTTTAAGTAAAAATCATGGGAAAACGATATGAGTTTTGATGTTTCGGAAGGTATTTTGAGTTTTGCTTAGGAATTCTGAGGTTACGAAAACATTCGCCCCGCCAATGCTGAGATTCCGGTAAGCTTAGCGGCAGTATCAATTTCTAATATCCGTGTGAATTCTGGCATTACGATAATCATGTTATTTTCTAGGAATTTTAGAATGTCGGTAGGAATTCAGATATTTATAATGTAATTCTGAATTTTACGTGTAAATTCTAACATCTCAGATTTCCTTTTGAATACCGGAATTCCTGTAGGAACTTTGAGATACCGGTAGGGATGTCGGATTTTTTATGATAATTCTGGAAGTATAAATACCATTCTAGGAATATTGCTGAAATATTAGGAATCTGGTAAAAACTCTAGAATTGGGGTGGGAATAGGATTCATAATATTAATCTCTTGGAATTCTTTGGGTATCTTTGAGACGGTATTTCTGTAAGAATCTATGATATTGCGGTGGGATTCCTGCGAATTATTGTGTGAATATTTGTAATTCTGAAAATCAATCTTTGTAATTATTGTAAAAAGACTCCATTGATCTCCAGTTCCGTTGGAATTTCAAAGCATAGCTTCAATATAAACGTTTTGAATGTCGGTAAATATTTTATAGATTTCAATGGGATTTTTTGTGAAATCGATAAGAATTTTAATAATTTCAAAGGGAACCATGGTGTTTTAGGGGAGATCCTCATTGAATTCTAACGACTACCAATGGAATCACTACAATTCCCATAAAAATTTCGACATTCTAACACAGACAAACAGACGTCACACTCTCCCCGATGTCCATCGACCACCTTTTTAACGGCCGATTCAAATATATGGTAGGTGGCCAATCCACCACCCGCAGCGCTCGCATCGTTTTTGTTCGCGTTTGACGTTTACACACTACCGCCATCTGTTGGTCCATCGGCCAAACACACCGATGTTAGCATTGGGCGTGCATGTCATCGTGACTATGATTTTGGTCGGGATTTGTTCTAAGTGTTACGTCTGTTTGTCTGTGATTCTAAGTTCTAGAAATTCCAAGGATACTATCAGAAACCCCACCAAAATAACGAGAATATCACAGAAACACATGCTGTTAAGAAAACACACGGGGAGCATCAAAATTCTACCGCAATTTCACCAGAATCTCAGTACTGGTGCTAGAAAATATGTGGTTCTAAATTTGATAGCTGTAATCTCAAGATCTCTTCATAGATGTTAAGCTAGTATTTAAAAAATCATCAATCACTGGCGTTGGCGAAGGCCGACAACTACCCAGAAAATTATTTGATGTACCATCATCATAAAATCATAGACATAAAGAGAATACCATACTAATCGCAAAATTACACTACAAATCTTGTCAAATAACAGCACCTTCATGATTTGTGCAAGTTGTCGTGTAATCGATTAGATTCCATGCATTTTCTTCATATGCATGATTGTAATAATTTTAAGCGTCACTCTGAATAGATTGTTCTTTACGTGCAGAATCACTCTGCACTCTGAATGTAAATTTCTTAACGTGCAGCTTCAGTCACTGCTCATGTTCGAAAGTAGTAAGTACTACATGTTCGAAAAGTTTTTTATTCATACCAAAAGTGTAGTAAACTTTGTGGATTTTGTTTTTGAGTAGATGCTACATGTAGTAAAGTTCAAAGTTTTTTATTCATATCACCCATTGGGCCGTATGAATAAAATGTAGTAAAGTTGAGTTTACTACAATCTCGGTAGTAAACGCTATATGTGGAACACGAGTGGAATATGTTTGTGTCATTTTCCTTTCTACACCTTTCGAACATACTACAAACAACGCGTTGCTATGAATAAAGGTAGCATTTACTACAAAGCTACTGGTAGTTAGCTTAAGAGGTTGCTACTCATGCTTTGAGATTGCGAAATTGAATGGAATAATTTACTTTTGAGTAAAAATCATGGGAAAACGATATGAGTTTTGATATTTCGGAAGGTATTTTGAGTTTTGCTTAGGAGTTCTGATGTGACGAAAACATTCGCCCCGCTAATTCTGAGATTCCGGTAAGATTACTGGCAGTAGCAATTTGTAATATCCGTGTGAACTCTGGCATTACGATAATCATGTTATTTTCTAGGAATTTTAGGATGTTGGTAGGAATTCAGATATTTATAATGTAATTCTGAATTTTACGTGTAAATTCTGACATCTCAGATTCTCAGATTTCCTTTGAAATTCCGGAATTCCTGTAGGAACATTGGGATTCCGATAGGGATGTCGGATTTTGATTATGATAATTCTGGAAGTTTAAATACCATTCTAGGAATATTGCGGAAATATTAGAAATCTGGTAAAAACGCTAGAATTGGGGTGGGAATGGGATTCCGGATATTAATCTCTTAGAATTCTGTGGGTATCTTTGAGACGGTATTTCTGTAAGAATCTATGAGATTGCGGTGGGATTCCTGCCAATTATTGTGTGAATATTTGTAATTCTGAATACAATCTTTGTAATTATTGTAAAAACCTTTAATATTCCGTTGATCTCCAGTTCCGTTGGAATTTCAAAGCAAAGCTTTAATATAAACCTTTTGAATGTCGGTAAATATTTTATAGATTTCAATGGGATTTTTTGTGAAATCGATAAGAATTTTAATAATTTCAAAGGGAACCCTGGATTTTTAGGAGAGATCCTTATTGAATTCTTACGACTACAAATGGAATCACTACAATTCCCATTAAAATCTCTACGTTCTAAGTTCTAGAAATTCCAAGGATACTATCAGAAACCCCACCAAAATAACGAGAATTTCACAGAAACACTTAGAACTTCCGGAATTCAACATGCTGTTAAGAAAACACACGGGCATCAAAATTCTACCTCTCTAAATTCTATTCTCAGTATTGGTGCTAGAAAATATGTAATTCCTAATTTGATACCTGTAGTCTCAAGATCTCTTCATAGATGTTAAGACTAATATTAAAAAAACATCAATCGCTGGCGTTGGCGAAGACCGAAAACCACTCAGAAAATTCTTTGATGTACCATCATCATAAAATCATAGACATAAAGAGAATACCAGACTAATCGCAACACTACAAATCTTGTCAAATTACAGCGCCTTCATGATTTTGTGCAAATTGTCGCGTAATCGATTAGATTCCATACATTTCCGCCATATGCATGATTGTATTAATTTTAAGCGTCACTCTGAATAGATTGTTCTTTACGTGCAGAATCACTCTGCACCCTGAATGGAAATTTCTTAACGTGCAGCTTCAGTCACTGCTCATCCCGCATAATTATGAACCATATTTCTACAGTTTCGTAAATTATCCACAACAATTTAAAACAATATCAGAATAGCTCCGAATAACGTTAAAAATAACAATAAGGCAACCCTATCATGAACCGTTTTTACAGTTCGACAAATTGTAATCGGAAAAATCACAATATGGGGAATAGGCGGTTAAGTTATGTAACCATAAAAAAACTGCGATTTTCTCGAACAATATTTTCCTTTTACAGTTAGCCAAATAGTTGATAAATTATCCATTTTTGGTCTTTTCTCTCTCCAATCCACTATAAATCAAACAGTTTGAGAACAGTTGAACTGTAAAATTCGAATAAATCGAATATTGTTTGTGGAATTTTTGGTTTACTGTGCCTTACGGTATTTCAACCACATACTGAATTATTCTATTATTTTATACAATAAACGAAAAAAAATGAATTAAATGAGTTGGATACAATAAAACAAGTAAATACAGTTAGAACAATCTCACTTCAGTTAAAACTTTTACAGAATACGTTACTTTTTCATGAATTACTGAAATGTTCCGGAAGTGTATAGTACATCTTACGTTAGCTACAAAAGTTTCAACTGAAGTGAGATTTTCCTACATGTACTTACTTGTTTAATATGTTTTATTCATAAAATTTCAGTTTCAGTTGTCAATGAACAATAAATACACATAGGTACTCAGAATTTGCACTGCGAATCATTTCAATCTAGTTCTAAGATTCCAGTGGGTGGCTGCTTAGATTTTTATATCTCCACGTCGCCAAACGGGAAGCAGGGCGTGTCCTACTAAAGAAAACGAAATATTTTTGTAAATTTAAAAATTTAATTAGAATTTGAAACACCAACCTATTTGAACATCATCCAGAGTGAAATTTCCATTCGCTCCAATCTGAGTTTGACATTCGGATTGATTTGTCCATCTCCTAAAGCGGTCGTCATCTATCTGACTCTTGAAATCAGCCTCTCTGGTTTAGCGGGTTTTGCTACCGGCAACGAACAAGATTGAAGGCTACATTTTCGACTTTCCGGAAATCTGCTATTCCATTGGTGATCCATTATTTAGGCCAATTTCGGGAACAATTCCAGATCGCTGGTGCAGCAGGTGGCTTCGAGAAGTAACGGGAATCTTCCTTCGGTGCGGATTGACTGTTTTTCTTTAACCAAAATTTTCATTTTTTTCTTTCTTGATTGAACAAAATAAACAACACGTATAAATTATACCACACATAGCAGTGGCAGTGTAACTTTCAAATAATTTTTTTTTTTCAATCCACTTATTTCGACCAAAAGAGTATACTCATATCTCCAACGGAACACAAAAAATGCTGTTATTTGATTTTTTTTTCGATTGAGTTATGCAGAAAAATGTAATTTCAAGATAAAAATATATGCGAATGCTTTCTGAAACAAACAGCTGTAAAGATATTTTTGCGTGTGCAGATCGACGTTGGAAATATGTGAATAATGTGAGTTCAACTGTGCTCACTAATACCACTGAGATCTACTGTTTTGCAAACTGTTACAAATTAGTAATATATAGTAAAAATGAATATGTGTAAGTATGTTGTGCAAATATGAAACCAACCCATTTGCGAGAAGGTGACGTTATGTTTTCACCATTTCTCACGAGTTGGCACATTCAAATTGTTTCACAATATGAGAACAATTCACAATAACGTCACATTTTAGTATGGATTACTCAAACTGTTTTTTATGGTCAAATTGTTTTGCTTATATATTGTCGAACATAAAAACAACTGTTTGTGATACACTAACCATTACGGTTGAAGTATATTTACTGTTTGGAACAAATGACAAACTGTGTTTTTCTATGCGGGATGTTCGAAAGTAGTAAGTACTACATGTTCGAAAAGTTTTTTATTCATACCAAAAGTGTAAACTTTGTGGATTTTGTTTTTGAGTAGATGCTACATGTAGTAAAGTTCAACGTTTTTTATTCATATCACCCATTGAAAGTGTGACCGGTCAAAGGCCACCGAACGAGGTAAAAACAGACTGTGAACTATTGTGCTCGCAAATTTGCGAATCTTTCTAATGACGAACCTACCACCGTACGGGTACGGAGCTCCTCCATCCCCTCGCCAATTTCTTCAACCTCCTCCCTTTATTCCACCTAATCAAACATTGCCTCCACCTCCCCCTCCACCTGTGGTGAACTATGGTCTACCACCACGTGATCCGAACAATAACCGTTTCGCTCAAATGATCAATCAACTGAACTTTTCGAATATGAGCGTAGTGAATTTAACAGAACAAATGACTGCTATGCAAAGTGTGATCGACAGTTTAAGAATGGAAAACTCGAGGCTCACCAGTGCGTTAGAAGAAAGACGCATCAACAATACGCCTCTGCGAAGTTGTAGTACGCCTAATGGCGGTATTTTGTACCCAGAATTTGAAATAAATAGAAGTGGATATCATGAAGAAATTGAGCTGCAAAGAAATGTGAATAGTGCTAGTAATGTCCCTGTCGGCAATGGTCGAGTTGAAGAAGATGATGAGCAGCGAAGAAATTTGAATTGTGTTAATAATAACACTATCGGCAATGGATCCAGGTGAAGAAATGCTGCAAAGGGCAATGAGATGTGATAACAACAGCAACTACCGTGGGGTTAGTGTGTCATGTGAATGATGAATGATATTCCTACTACGAGAAATTCTAATGTGCCGGATAGGTCCGACGGTGGTGCGCAAAACAACGCCAATACTTGGGCCGTGCGATGTGGTACCATGCGTGATGATTGTTACGATGGCTTCAATCAGCGGCTGACGGTAAGTGAAATTGAATCAGCTTTTTCCGAATTTTCTGGTACAGATCTGTACCCTGTGCACAAATGGATTACTGACTTTGAAGAGATGTCAGAGAAGACGATTGGTTTATCCGACTTGCGTAAATTTGTAGTGGCGAAGCGTAAGCTGATTGGCTTGGCGAAAATGTCGCTTAATAGCGCTCACCACATTACTAATTGGAGGGCACTCAGAGATTTTTTAATTGCTGAGTTTGAACACAGAGAGAATAGTGCTCTGGTTCATGAGCGGCTAAGGGCACGCAAGAGGAATTTTGGAGAAAACGTTCTCGAATACTTTTTGGTTATGCCAGAAATCGGAGCAAAAGCAAATGTAGACTCAGAATCGATTATCACTCACACTATTAATGGCATCAATGATAATGGCCCTGATAAGATGTTGCTTTATGGAGCAAAATCTGTTAGCGAGTTCAGAGAGAAATTACGTGTGTATCAGGTAATAAAAGATAATAAGTTTACTAGGGAGAGTCGAATGCCAACTGCAAATACGGAGAGGAGATACGGTTATTCCCGTTTCGACAGTGGTTATCAATCGAAATCGCCTAACGGGTATAATAATATACCAAAGACTGCAGCATGTTATAGCTGTGGAAAGGTCGGTCACTTAGCCAGAGAATGTCCCAAAAGATTTGGTGATAAAAATGTCAATGTGTGCAAATCTTCAATGGTTTCAAAAGGAACTTATATGTCAGTTTTATTAGAAAATTTACCTGTTGAAGCATTTTTTGATTCTGGTGTCGATGTGTCTTTGTTGCGAGAAGATTGGGCTGATAAATTGAATTTGATAGTTGATGAACGCGAGAAAAAAAGGTTAATAACGCTTAATGGCACTATTTGGACTCTTGGCTCCACACGGGTAGATGTACAAATTGAGCATACTTCTCTCCGTATGGTTTTGATGTCCTCTCTTTAAAAGATATGCCTCAGAGCGTGATAATTGGAAGAAATTTATTGATTTACGGAGATGTTAGCGTAACTGCTGATGGAGCTAAATTTATGCCTAAGGAAGAGAATTTCGCGATGAGGATCACAACAGATGAGGTAAAAGATAATCCGTTGGATCACATTAAAAACATTGAGATACGAGAAGACGTTAGAAATTTGATTGAAAATTACACACCACGACGAAATGCAGACACAAGAGTTAAGTTGAAAATTATTTTGAAAAATGATTCTCCTATAGAGCAATTGCCGCGTAGACTAGCACCCTTAGAGAAGCAAATTGTAGATAAACAGGTAGCTGGATGGCTAGAAGAGGGAATTATTAGGCCGAGCACTTCGGAATACAGCAGCCCTATTGTTTTAGCGCATAAAAAAAGATGGGACTAGGCGATTGTGTGTTGATTATAGGAAACTCAATAAATTGATTGTGCGTGATCATTTTCCGATACCATTGATAGAGGATATTATTGATGAACTTCATTCTGCGAGAATTTTTTCAACATTAGATCTTGAAAATGGTTTTTTTCACGTGCCAGTAGATGAATCGAGTATAAAATTTACTGCTTTTGTAACTTCGTCGGGGCAATATGAGTTCCTCAGAACTCCGTTCGGGTTAAGTATTTCACCAACTGTGTTTCAGCGTTTTATTAATGATATTTTCCAAGAACTCATAGAGAAAAAAATTGTTATCGTTTACATTGATGATTTACTAATCCCTGCAAATGATGAAAAAGAGGCGTTAGAGAGACTGAAAATGGTTCTAGAAATAGCAGAGAAGCACGGTTTAAAAATCAAATGGAAGAAATGTCAACTACTAAAGAGAAAAATTGAGCATTTAGGGCATGAAATTGATAACGGTGTCATTCGTCCAACGCCGGATAAAATAGTAGCGGTTACTAATTTTCCAGAACCCAGTAGTTTCAAGGAGGTGCAACAGTTTTTGGGGCTAACCGGCTATTTTAGAAAATTTGTAGAAGGGTACTCTATTATTGCTAAGCCTCTCACAGACTTATTACGAAAAGAAACTGTATTTGTATTTGGCCCCAGTGAAAGAGAAGCCGTGGTAAAGCTAAAAGAAGCGTTATGTGATAAGCCTGCATTGAAACTGTATAGTCCAAGTGCTCAAACAGAATTGCACACAGATGCATCTAAAATCGGATACGGAGCGATCTTGCTGCAGAAATCTGCTAAGGATAATAGTTTTCATCCAATTTATTACTACAGTAAGAAAACCTCCTCAGCTGAATCAAATTACCCCAGTTATGAATTGGAAGTTCTTGCAATAGTGTCTGCATTGAAAAAATTTCGCGTTTATTTATTAGGAATTCCATTCACAATTGCCACGGATTGTGCTGCATTCAAAATGACGATGGAAAAAAGAGATATTTCGCCTAGAATTGCAGGGTGGGCTCTTTTGTTAGAAGAATACGAATACAGATTGGAACATCGGCCAGGAGAACGTATGAAACATGTTGATGCACTAAGTCGGAACCCAGTTGTACTTCTACTACAGAGTAATGTTATAGAACAAATAAAAGTATGCCAAAGGAAAGATGAAAAGCTCGCTGCAATAATTCAAGCTTTAGGAGTTGGAAATTACGATGATTATTTTTTGGATCATGGAGTTCTGTATAAAAATTACGCAGGGGGCAAGCTTTTAGTCATACCGAAATCAATGCATAATTCTGTTATCCGTCAAATTCATGAGCAAGGGCATTTTGCATCAAAAAAGATGAGCGAGCTCATTATGCGAGAATACTGGATTGATTATTTATCAGCTAAACTGAATAGGTTTACTCAAGTTGTGTGTCCTGTATCTTAGCTAGTCGTAAAGCAGGAAAAAAGGAAGGATATTTGTATCCCATTCCCAAAGACGAAATCCACTACAACATATTATATGATTACACTTAGGACCTTTACCAGCATCAAGCAAGCAATATCGCTATATTGTTTTACGGTAATGGATCTTTTAGCAATTTGTGTGGATTTTACTCAGAAAATCACACTACACAGCAGATGAAGTCATAAAGAAACTTGATTTACAAAAGAGTGTGTTTGGTAGGTCCAAAAAGAATTATATCAGATAGAGTTTCAGCTGTTACATCGACAGCTTTTGATTGTATGTGATCCGAAGGGATTGGAACATTTAGCTTATAACAACTGGAGTACCGCGTGGCAACGCCAGTAGAAAGAAGTCCCATGGTGTGATAGTTCCAGCGTTGGCAAAATTGGCCCATTGATAATCCGGAATCGTGTACAAATACGTTTACAGATTTACAAAGATTTTTGAATAATACACTGCAAAGAAGTATTGGAAGGACTCCTTTTGAAATATTATTTGGCGCAAAAATGAGAATACGTGAGGATGTTAAATTAGCAGAAACTATAGAACAAGAATGGATAAAACTTTTCGAAGAATCAAGAGACAAAATTAGAGAAGATGCAAGACAAAGTATACAACAAGCACAAGAGAAAATGAAAAAAAAAAACAATTTGATAAACACAGAAAAAATGCAAACGAATACGATGTAGGAGATTTAGTAGCAATCAATCGAACTCAATTTGGAACACATTTGAAAATCGCAAAGAAGTTCTTAGGACCTTACCGTGTAATTAACAAGAAGAGAAATGATCGTTATGATGTGGAAAAAGTAGGTAATCACGAAGGGCCAAATCGAACATCTACATGTGCTGAATTTATGAAAAGATTTATTCTTCTAGAAGAAGATAGCGAAAATGATGAAGAAGTGCAAAAGTAATTACGTCATTCGGGTCAAATGACGGTCAGGATGGCCGATTGTAGGATTATAAGATATATTTTGAGAAACCAATTACAAACCAGCTCATTTGCCTTCTCCAATTTCTACCTCGCGCTGCTAAATAAAGCCCACTCAGCCAATAGGCAATTTAGTTCTTATATTGGAGAAGGCAAAGGAACCGGTCCTTATGCTAGTGAATAAGCTAACGGTGTGAACTAAAGCAGTGAAAGTTATACGCGGTGTTTTAAAGTGCGATCCGAAAGACTTCCAAAAAGTTACGTGGGTAAAGTTATCCAACATACAAAATACCACATCTCATTTTCTATAACGAGAGATGGTCCTTGTATGACATTTAATTATTTTTTCAGCCGATTTTCAACGTCGTTCCTGCGTATCCAGGCTTTTTACGAGCGCTAATGGCCGCCACAATTCAGTTTCGCTCTCTCGTAGGGATCAAACGATCTGACGTTGGGTTGGGTTGTTTGACAGTAATCGATAAGTTTTTGATCGATCTTATCGATTTGCTATCAAACGACCCAAGCCAAATGTCAGATCGCCTAGTCCCTACCAGAAAGCGAGCTTCTTTGTGGCGGCCATTAGCGCTCGTAAAAAGCTGGATAATCATTCAGATCAATCCTGTCGTTGCTCTCTTTTATGCAATATTTGCAACTTTTATTGAGCACGTAGGTCTCTTTTTTATGAATTTTCCACTTGAACCTTTACTCATCTTTTTCCATCTTTTTACTCATCTCATTTTTTTTTTTCTTTAACCCCCAAAAATGGTAGTTTTTACCGCACATTTTTTTGCGTGCATAGTCACGTAAATAACACGGCACCTTAAATAAATGTTTGTCTTTATTTCTGCCGAATTCATAATAGTTGTGCGGCCTTTTCAATTGTTGGTCTAGGATTTCTTCGTTTGCAGTTGACCTAATGGCGTGCCCTGTCGCAAATTTTGCAGATTTCACTTTACCTCTGGTCAATTTGATTCACTTTGATCCTCGGGCGCGCCGTCAGTTTTAGCGTTTTCAAAAACAAACCCAAAACACCAACGGGTCGGACGCCGATTTCGGCGATTCCCGGTTAGTTGTGAATTTCCAAGTTTTCTCGTCTCCCTCTATTTAAAATGCCAGCCGAATCGGCGAGTGTTGGCCACGTGTTACGCCTTTCTACGTGACACATACATCGGTGGATTTCCAGCTGGCTCCGGCTCCCAACCTACATCCAATCGTTGGCCGATGTCGAAGGAAAGATTGTGTTCATCTACAAGCAGGATGAAATCCGGAGCGGAGCAATGCTTTCGGACGGGAACTATCTGAGCCCCAAGTTGAGCGATAGCGGGGATACGGGAAACAGGCTGGACCTTACCGGATCGCCGCTGAAGGACGAGGTGAAGTTGGAGAGCTTGGACATGTCCGTCGATCAGGTCGTGGTTCTGAGTTTGGAGAATCCCTGGCTCGAGAAGGAGGAATGTTTCGGGCCGGTTTCGGTCGAGAAGGGAAGGGGAATTCTGCAGGAAGTGCTGGGGAAGCGGATGGAAGGTAAGATGTCCCAAAGATATGAAAATCAATGCTTGAAAAGTCATGGTCCTCAACCCTAGAATAAAAGGTATGCTTTTTAATAGCCTTTTTGTAGAATATATAACCATTCTAAAAAAAAATCGTTTAGAGGATCCGCCTGCAGGTCTGGCATCAGTTCTCTTTTTAGAGACTTTGATCCCTATTTATTTATTTATTTATTTATTTTTTGAGGAAGAATCACCACCTTGAATCACTAAAACTGAGAAGCTCATCCAGCAGACTAATTAGGATAACTAAAAATGAAAATTTGTTTGAAGATCAAAAGCTTGTTCTTAAGACAAAGTTTTGATTTTCTATTAATAAGTGTTTTATTACATTTCATACCTTTGTTACCTTTGGCTTGAATGAACTGTGATTTTTGAATGTTGACAAGTTCTACAAAAATGCTATAAATAAGTATATCTTTCATACTAGGGTTGAGCAGGTTGACTTTATGAAACATTACTTTTTCTTCGATAGGTTGTGGCCAACTGTGGGCGCTCTGCGATGGAAAGGACATGGACCGGACGCTGTTGATGCAGATCGAGTTGAATGGCGAGCGGAAGTTTGTCCGGGGTGCGGTAAAGCTGCTGGGGTATTTCCCCGAGAGCCAACTGACCATGGTCCGGCTGCAGAGGCTGCACGAAGCGAAGGCTGCCGGCTTCTCGAAGGAACTGGAAACCAGCATAGAGTTATGGTACAAAATTCAGTCCCACATTAGCATCAAACTTCGCTGGATAAGCCACTCGCAAAATCCTTCGTTTTGCATCAACCAGAAGGCGGACATTGTCCTCCGGCAGTCGATTCTGGTGGACGAAACCCAATCCGTGGCGGAGTACTTCTGGAGCCAGCTGCACTTCCTGGAAACGATCAAGGACCGGATTCTGCAGATTAGAAGCGAAGGGAGGCCCAATCCGGACGATGTCAGCGTGATTAAGGAGAAGACGCACAAGATTCTGACCGAGTTTTGCGTTGTGGAGTCGACGGATTACAAACTGGGACAGATTGACTCGATTGTGGAACGGGTGAAGAATCGAACTGCGGTGGACGTTACGGATCGATTGTGGAGTGTGCTAAAATGTAAGTTTTTTTTGGATTGTAATTAACAGAAAATGCCTGACTAACTTTATTATTCTCTTCTTTTCTTAGATTGCGCATGTTACGATGATTTGAAGGATGTTCTGACGTTCATTTTCAAAATCGCATCTAGGAGTAATCTGGCAGTAAGTGTTATGCTTCTTTTTAGAATGAAGGCAATAGTTACTAAAACCATATTTTTTCACAGAACATCCCAAGTAACAACAACCGACTAGCTCAGCTCATCAAATCCATCGCCCAAGGTCGACTGGCCATTCCAATTCTGACAGGATCGGAACCGTTCGAGCTACTGCTGGAAATCGGTCTGGAAAAGATCTTCAAGGACTACCAGATCATCTTCCACGAGAGCAAAATTTGCAACCTGGACCTCGATAGGGTCGGTCGTAACTCGGCTGGGTCCGGTTCGAGAGACGCCTCCCGTGCATCCAGCATTCGCAAGTCGATGTACGATGCCGTTCCGTCCAATACCCCCAGAGCGAAAA
>NW_018735206.1:0-29462 GCF_002204515.2 Aedes aegypti
ACGATTTTCCAATATCAAACGCTAACCACCCGCACAAAATCCACCAACGGGAACCCGAATTTGGCGAAAACTTTTCACAACTCACAATTCGCGACAGCGGCGAAGACGACGACGACAATAAATACGACCACCGTTCTGTGTACAACAACAAAACTGAGATCCTAGTGGAGAATTTTCCTACCGCAAGGATAGGGCGGCTCCTGGATTTTCCACCGGCACCAATACCACCAGCACATGCGACTTTCGAATGAACCAACACCGACAGATGAGCGGACGCGAACCTGCTTCACCCCCTCGCTTCGGTGAGAGAAGAGAACTGCTGGGAATTTTCCTACCATTGCATATAGGAGTGACAGGACCAATTTCATGGCCAAAATTCTGAAAGACATTTAAATGGTATGTTGTACATTTTACTTCTTGGCATTACGTTCCCACTGGGACAGCCTGCTTCTCGGCTTAGTGTTCAATGAGCACTTTACAGTTATTAACTGTGGCAGGTACGATGATACTCTATGCCCAGGGATGTCAAGGCTATTCCCGTTCCAGTTACAATTCTAGGCTCCGATACATTGTAATGTTGTACCGTTAAAAACTTAAAAAAAATACAAAGATACACACGTAAATACGCTAGCTATTGAGCAAAGACCAAACTAAAGGTCATGGGTTCGAAACCCACCGGTCGAAGATCTTCTCGACATTTCCAGGACATAGAGTATCTTTCGTGCTTACCATACGATATACGCAGGCAAAAATTGTCAATTGGCACAAAAGCTCTCAGTTAAGTGTTTAGAAGTGCTCTGTCCCAGTTGGACGTAACGCCAGAAAAAAGTAGAACGATCATGAAATGGAACCTCTGGTATTATAAGTAGTTTAAATAATATGAGTAAAAAAGTCAAATTCAAACGACTGTTCCACAGAGCGAGTAATGGCGCTAAAACCAAAGCTTCTTAGCTAGGGCACAAGGGTGGAAATACCTGTGTCTCATCCCTGGAAGGCGAACACGCATGGAGTGACTTTAACTTTCTTAGCAACGTCACTCCCAACTATGATGAAAACATTACATTTACACTTACACTCAATTACATAAAGTATACTAAACATCACATACACTAAAATTCAATCCGGTCACATCACTCGCTTATAGTGAATCCTAGACCATTACCCTTCCCATCATCCAACTCCTTGACATCTATGAGGGCCGTCGGTGAGTCGCTGGCCTCTCTTCAAGTAGGTGTCCATATCATCATTTTCCTTTCCTTTCCTGGTAACGGAGAAGATGGGCGTGGCCAGCAATGGAAATTATCATGTCTTTGCATCTCTGACTTCCGATTGAATAACTATTTGCTCCAAAATAGTTTTTCATGAGCAATTAGAATAAGTGTTGTAAAGTTCCTAACATGACAGTTTTCAGTATGCAATCTACGAAATACTCCGTTACCACGCAACGCAACGCAACGCAACAAATTCAAACGACTGTTCCACAGAAAAATAACAATCATTTTTTTTCGATTCAAGTACCTATATCAAAAAAGGGCACGTAGAGAAACAAAAAAAATTCCAACTTTTGATCAGAAATTTGGACCAATTACTCCTGTGTGCGTCGTACCCGCGGAAAAAGGGGGCACACCATTGACCGTAATCCTCCGGGGAAGGTGATAAGCACGGAAAATGCAAAACAACAACCCAACTGGTGATGACTGCTGGGTTGGTCGCCAGTCATCGTCGTCGTAGTATTATTAACGTTCGCGAGATTGTGTGTGCGAGTAAAGAGCGAGAGGGAGAGTTGAGAACAACCCAGCTCTCCTATTAGCTTTCATTGAGGAATTTTCACCCTCGTTCGAAGTGGAAATTGATAGTCATGCCGCACGTGAAGCGGGCGGGAAGAGATTTTCCTTACAGGATTCTGATGCGGCAGTAATGTATCATATGGTTCCTGTGTAAACGGTACGCGCGCACATATCTGCAGGATTAGTGCTGAATTATTTCCACAGGAAGAAGGTACCAATACATGGGATTATGGGGATTGGATCGGATTAGAATGGGATCTACCAGACGTGATTAATTTTTATGTAAAGGGTCATCCGATTCACAATTATCCATAAGCTAATTCGATGAGAAGAACCAAACCAAGAAAAAGAATCAGGAGATTTATACGGATTCCACATTACCCAGAGCTTTTTATTCACGTGTAATCACGATAAGTATTACTGTTTTTTACATGATTTTCTCCAAACATTTCGTCAGAAATTAATTCAGATATTTTCTCAAAGTTCCTCCAGCTCCTTATTCAGAATATGTTGTCATGGTTCATTGAGTGATTCGTTTTCGGACTTCCTGAGCAGTTCCTTTTATATTTTTTCTAATAAGCACCATGAATGCATCGGATTTCAGCATTAGCATGAGCGAGGATGACGCCGTGATTGACCAGAATAACAATCGAAGTTGCACAAAGGTTTGATGAATGGGGCTCAACCATTCTCAAAGTGCACAAATCGAGAACTCAAATTATAAAAGTCAATAACGGCGCCGGCCACGCACGATATTGTCATCTAGGAATTGAAGGAATGTTAGTTAGAATGACAAATTGATGTGAATTTTGCGAAAAAGTTACATGTCTTCTCGGTGAGAATCGAACTTACGACTATTTGTTCCCTAGATAGAGCACGTTACCCCTACGCCACGAGAGGACTCATGGACGCAGAAGTTAACCTGAATACGATTTCAGCTCAATACTCACGTGGTCATTTTTCGCATATAATTAGTCCTCTTTCGAAAGAATTAGATTCCCATTCAACACAACGCTTTCTATTTATATTCAATACCTAGACCGAGAGCGCATTATTTATTAGGTATCGAAATACTACCACGTGATCACACCCGATTCTGTTTTTTCACGGGGGATGCGTACCGTGCAAAACAAGTAACACCATTTCTCGACGTTTCATGCCAAAATAAGGTTTTGGCGAAAAATATGAAGAAATTTGTTTTTCTGATGTGAAATCTTCAACAAACTTTTGAGGAATCCATAATATTTGACTTAAGAAATTAATCAAACAAATATTGTAAGAACAGCAGGAGTGATCCCTAGATAAATTCCTAGAAAAAAATTGAATAAAAATCCATAAAAAATCCCTGGTTAATATTAGGGTACACCAGGCAAGTTGAAACGGGTGAATTTTGCGAAAAAGTTACACGCCTTCTCGGTGAGAATCGAAGAATCGAGATGAAATGCAATAGGTATTTTGAATACAATGCCAACAAATTACGAAAAAAATTTCTTTCATCTGTTAATTTAATGTAACTGTAGTCAACTTTCAAATCAATATTAAATTTCACTGTGATATCTTGCCATTTCATCTTATTCCAGCCATTTCCAAGAGTTGTGGAATAATTGCAGGAGTATTTTTGGACAAATTCCTGGAAGAAGCTGTGGATAAATTCTTAAAGGAATTCGTGAGAAAATGGCTGGAACAATAACTGGAAAAATCGGCGTGAACTCCGGGAGGAAGTAGAAAGTCTATTACACGACACACATTGGTCGAGTTTTGAAAAAATCATGTCAGAAATTGCGCATTCTCAATATTTCACCAGTTTTGGCCGTTACAAGTGTTTTGGAACATGTTTTAGAGTTGAAGACTCTATTTTGGGCATAGTCACAATTTTTTGGTTGTCAACGGGCAAAATTGTAATAAAAATGCTGTTTTTCATACGTTTTTTGGCTCTCAACTTTTTCAAAAAAATTATCGTTTAGGCAAACTTAGGCAAGAAGAATCTTCGTCAATCGATTCCGTAGTCTTGAACGCGCGTTTGAGCAAGATATCTCCGTGGGGAGTGGCGGGAGCTATTTGTACGGTATAAAGAAGCCCTTTTTTAAATATTTGAAGTACATACAACAATAAGTATTAATTTTATAAGGTTACTTGAACATAAATTTGAATCCAAAGATGTTTAATCTATACGAGAATGAGTTATTGACCAGAAATAAAATATGCTGAAATCCAAATTTGCACGGGTTCGGTGAAAATTGATTGTTGAGTTTTGAAGCAAAAAATTTAAGTTTTAGGACATGTGCATATATTTAACGTCTGAACATACAGAGAAACATGTTTATTTTTAACTTCTCTTACGTATTCTCAACCATCTGATATAGTAAATGAATTTTTCAACTAAAATCTAGGTTTGGAAATGGGGTTTTGCCATTTGAAAACCTGGACCAATGTGCGACACTGAAGACGACCTTACAGTTGAGGTCGAAATACACGTATCTGTCAAAGGATACAAACTCTAGTGGGATTAAATGGAACAGTACTAAATTTAGCTTTTCATTTATTTATAGGTATTTCACTAAACAGCTCAAAGATGTATTATTATCGTAGGGTTTTTTTTAAACAAAAACATTTTTTTCAAACTTTGGAATAAATTTTCTTGGAAGGACTCCTCTAGGAATCTTAAGACTATCTCCCATAATATGAACTGGATAAATCGAAGGAATAATTAATGGAAACATTTGTTTTGGAAATCGTAAAGGAATATCTGTGTAAATTAATGGAAGTAGAATCGTTGAAAATGTTGAAAATATTCTCTAAAAATCTGTTGGAAAATCACTGGAGGAACTTCTGAAGGTTTCCTTGGAACCTCTGAAATATGGCCACCGGGAAACATCTGAAAAAAGGATTCTTTGGAACCTTGACTTAGACGATCTGTAATTTCGTAACAAATCGAATAATCTATTTCGCTCAAAACTAGGCATTCAACGGTTCAATTTTCAAGATTTTAAAACGTCTTCAAAACACATTCTGATGAAGGACTCTCAGAGAAATTTCTTGAGGAGTCTTAAGAGAATTTTCGTCTCAAAATGTCAGGGTCTCTCAAGGGGCTCAGCAGCTTGTAGGTTGAAGCGCCTATCTTTAATTCAATTTCAATTTTGTACATTCGACACATGTTCGGTGTGTACATGTAAACATCTAAGCATTTAAGCTGGAATAGCCTAGAACAGGGTTTCTCAACAGGAAGTCATTGAGAGCAAGAGTCGTTTCTCCTGATTGATGAATAAATGTGAACAATCTTCAATCCAACTTGGTTACAAAAGAACATTATTACCGAGTTGCAAATTTATGGTGTGTGAAAATACTGGAAAATACCTTCAATGTTATCTTGTCAGTTAAGTCAGCTATAAAAACTCGATGCACATCGATTAAATTGCTATCCAGTGTGCTGTAGTATTCAAATTTGCAATATCTCGAAAATTGAAAACTATGATTATTTCTGGAGATATTCATAGGAAATTTCTGGAATATTCATCCTTAATCCTTAGTAGATTTCGCCAGCTTACTGGCGAGATCCAAGGTATTCGGAGAATTCCTGACGATTTTTTTGATAATTCTCCTAACGGCAGATAGTTGGCTCCTAAGAAACCCATGCACTATGAGCCAGGGACGTAATCTGGCGGGATAAATAAATCGGTAACGAAGCATTTCCGGCATTTCGTGTCTTCGGCAAAGTTTTTTTGTATAAATGAAGATCATCTACTGAAATTAACGTAAATGAAGATCATCTACTGACAAAGTTCGTAAATCGTCCGTATAGGTGGCGCCACAATCTAACTTTTAAGAACCATGTTATATTATATTTTTTGCTGATAAAAATATAACAAACACAAACTTTAGTGGATTTTAATAATAATACGACGCATAAGAATTAATGAATAATGAAAAAACTTGCAAAATATCTTGAGAAGTCTTTAGAGAAATCGTTTAATATTTTTTGAATCTCTGAAGTATTTTTGAACTGAAACCTATTTTGTTTCTTTCAGCTGTGAAAATACTGTGAAACACCTCCAATGTGATCCTGTCAGTAAAGACAGCTATAATTACTCAACGCACATCCGTTCAAATTCTATCCATTCTATCAATTCTATGTGACCCTGAAAATTGAAAACTATGATAATTTCTGGAGGCATGTTAAACTTTCTCGGGGATACGACTGTGATGATTATGTTCTAGGTTATGGCTTTTAGTCTCTTATGCTCAAATACGGATTTTACGTTTTCATCCGACGTTTCGGACACATTTATTGTGCCTTTTTCAAGGAATTAAGTGTGTTCCGTTTTATCGTTAACATGCCCACAGCATAGGCCGCATAAGTCAACATACGAGGTTTTGCTCGTTCTGGTATCTAACACGGGCGTAGAATCCGTAAAAAACGATCCCGGTCGCAGAACTTGCCTGTTAGGCGCCACTTTCACTCTTCTTGTGAACGAACACTTGTACAATTTTTTGGTGGAAACCATGAAAAAAACCTTGGACGTACCACTGGATAAATTTAATATGGAATTTCTTGAAAAATTAGGGAAATATGAATTTTTAGGGCATTCGTAGATGAATTACTGGAAAAATCCATGTAGGAGAATACTTATGGAATTTTGGGGAAAATCCTCGTGCAATCATTTTCAAGGAATTCACAGCAATACTCAAAGAAGAATTACAGGAGAAATGTTTGGTAAAATTTTCGCGAGAAATCTCAGGAGTTTGGTGGAAAATACAATTTCGAATGTATTTGTAGAACAACCTATGGAGGAAATCTAATTAAAATTTTCGAAAGATTTCTTGCAGGTAACCCTGTAGGGCCCTGGAGGTGTTCACGGAGAAATACTTGTTGGTATTCCAGAATAAATTAATTAAAGAACTTGTTGCAGGAATCCTTAGTCTTAAGAATTCCAGTGGGCCTCCTCGACAGAATCTCTTACGAATTTTCGACTAAATACGAAATTAATTCTATCATGAAATTTTTGGAGACATCTCTTGTTTTCTTTCACAATGTCCTTAGAAATTGCTAAAGCAACGAATACTATATTTCATAAAGTATGTTTTTTATTTGTTTTATAAATAGATTTTATGGGCCTAGACAGTCGTAGCGGTAAACGCGCATCTATTCAGCAAGACCAAGCTGAGGGTCGTGGGTTCGAATCCCATCGGTCAAGGGCCTGTTTCGTTAAAGGAAATTTTCTGGACTACCCCGGACATAGAATAGCTTCGTACCTGTCACACGATTCGTAATGCAAAAAATCTCTCAGATAATAACTGTTGAAAGGCCCATAAGCAAACTAAGTTGAGATGCAGGCTCTGTCTCCAAGAAAAGTAACACCAGGAAGAAAAAATATATTCGAATGTATATTTTTGAGCCTGCGGTTAGAATCGAAAATTTGTCATTATTGTGGACTCTGGTTTACTTCAGCGGATCCTCAAATAATCTTCTTCGGCGCCTGAGTGTTTTTTTTATGTCGGTGTCTTTGTTTATATTATGGTTTCCAACCACCGAAAAATATTCAAGAAAAATATCATGACAAATCCACTTCCTGTGAACCAAACTCACCAAAGATTCCAAAACAGCATTCCGACGGCGATACATATCATGAGGATCGACGGCGGCACAATATAGTGCCGTCAAAGACACCTAATTCCAAGCATCCTGTTTGGTATTTCACCGCAAATCGCCACCGGAGATCCTCGACGTATCGAACAGCGGACCACCCATTTTATCGTAAATCCGCCATTTAATCGGCCGTGATATACAGCGGTTTTGGCACTCGGATTTATTGGACCAAGAAGTGCGCGCGGCTCGTTTCGGGGGGCATCGGTTTGATGAATCATACTCGTATACGGCGCAAGTGCGGATCTGTCTCGTTTCGGCACCAATCAAACAAACCAGCAAACGTCACCTTTTGCCCAAAAATAAGTTAATCAATTCCTCCGTCCAGAAAGATCCACACCTGTGACGAAAGTGGCGACCGATTGTGGTTAAGTTAGTGAGGCGCGGGGGACCTGTAGGTGGTCCAAGTTACCGCCGACCAATCGGCTTTATGGAAATAAGCCGCGCGCTTACAGCAAAGGAGGGATGTGTTTTCGCGCGAGACCTATTCCCATTCTTTGTGCTTTGTGTTTTTAAAATAGCAATTCCAGTTCATAACGTAAATAAAAATGGCATTTTCAGAATGATTTTTCCAATGGAACTGATGCATAGAACTTAGTAGCTATTCAATATGATATAACTCATCATGTTTTCTTGATTCCCTAGACTATGAAATTAATTTCTACAATTTGAAAATTTGATGCAATTGATTTAAAGAGCGGCTTCCCTTAGCCGAGTGATTAGAATCCGCGGCTACAAAGCAAAGTCAAGCTGAAGGTGTCTGGGTGCGATTCCCATCAGGTACAAGATCTTTTCGTAAAGGGAAAATTCCTTGACTTCCCTGGGCATAGAGTACCCATCGTACCTGCCACACGATATACGAATGCAAAAACTTCGTAACTTTGGCAAAGAATGATCTTAGTTAATAACTGTGGAAGTGCTCATTGAACGCTAAGCTGAGAAGTAGGCTCTGTCCCCGTGAGTACATAATATCAAGAAGAAGAAAAGAAGATACAATACAATCCAGGAAGGTTGATCAGTGCTTATGAGTCATGTAAGTACTGTACAAACATGGACGTCTCCGAATAACATTCGAAATAGGCCAACATATTCAAATATGTATGTTTTACTCCAAAATTCGCAATAATTTGAGAATAATTGGATATAAAGTATTATAGAAAGAAAAATTAAAATAAATTTTGCGTGGAATCAGTTTATGATATCATAAAAATCCAAATTGAATATTTCCACATATCATCAAAACACAAAATAGTAAAAGAAACTATATTTGAGTATTTTGTTATTCTTTCTTTCATTTTTCAATTCCGAATTTATTCAACCTGGAAAAGGACCGTAATTTCGGGTGGAATTGATCACTTTTCACGGTTTTTCTTGTCGGTATTTCTATAATGTTGACAATGCCAAACAACTGAATACAGGAAAACAAGAATGAAGGTTAATTGACTCAAGTATCGAAATTTTCTAACAAATGTAATTTTAATGGCTAAAAATATGTCTAAAATAAAAAATCGGGAGATCTCATTTCGGGGTGAAATTGATCACTTATCAATGCCATTATTGTTAGTTTTCAAAACAACTTTACATAATAAATTTGAGCTCCCTGAATCCGAATATGATTGCCAAATTCTTAACAATACAATATTTATAGAAATAATGAATGTTTAAATTTCAAGAATAACGCAGAAAACGCCTTAATGTATGCAATTTCCTAAGGAATTTCCTGATATATACCAGAAATTCAATTATTTCAACCAAATCAACGAATTGGTACGAGTTTTGGTTATGAAATCTAGTTTGGGGATATATCTTAAGTATCCTCACAAACTTTCAGGATTATACCATGTGCAAATCCTTGTCTAGAAATAGAAGTTTATTGATGTTTGTCATCACTGCACCGTACAAGATTTTGAAATTTTACATTATTTCAATAGAAATGAACATTTTTGAACGCAAAAAACTTCACAACACACAATTTGGAATACTTACGACAAACAACGTTCATTCACTGCAGGTTACATTGATATTTGTGCTCCATTAGGAAGAAATAAAATCGAGTGACACAGTGATCAATTTCACCCTACTGATCAATTTCACCCGAATTTACGGTAGCATCCAGGCGATTCTCGTCCTGAGCTGGAAATGCTCGAAAGCGTCATGGAACCTTGCGGTTTCTGCCGCGCATCCTCAATCGGTTTAGGACAGCGAAAGAATTCGCCACCGAAAGCAAAATATTTGCAAATCGATTTCTTTCGAAAGCCCTTTCAAAGTGCGCGCAACAGCTAGGCAAACACTGAGACCGTGGCTTCCAAGAAGCTGAAGTCTTCCGTGGCGTGCGCGACTTCGACGATGGCGAACTTATGGCCGCCGTACCATGTGAGTTACCATTATGATTTTAAGTACTGAGGAATTCCAATTTATTTGAATTATGTATGCAGTGCAAGTTTTCCACTTGAAGCACTTTGCGGTTAGGTGATAAATTGCTGGCTTTCGCGTATGACTGCAAGGTGGAGGAAGTCTGTCCTCGGCAATGCTTTAAACAGTCGTACAGGGTGTCCGCAAATTATCCGTACAAACTTTAAAGACATGTTCTATACAATCAAGCATAATAAATTCAATATTCTTGTATGGTTTTAAAACATTGGCTTATTATATTCTTATGAAGTAAGTTTGACACAATTCAGATTTCAATAATTGCAAAAACAAACCCAAATGTATTGAGGTGTCTTAAAGGGAGCTGTTTTCTGAGCTTTATGACGGAAGAGAAATGTCCATAGAACTCACTGGATTTGAACCGTACAATTTTCTATTTCCAGTCTAACTTGAAGCCACTAACCTGTAGATTACTTCAAATAATAATAGGACATTGGATTTCTCTTTTAGGTTTTAGGGATAACACATCTCCAGTATGACTAGCGGCCCTCAGGAAAAAACGTCTCTGAAAAATTTTATTTTTGCCAATCTCAGTAACAAGCAATCATTTCGAATTTTGTTTAAGTTGTATTTTGTGTTAACATATAGATGTATTATAAAAGTACATGAACATTGATTTTTCATTGTTTTCAACGCGAGTCATCTTTCCAATATTTTGCTGTTCGGATAATTTGCGGACACCCTGTAAAATGGAAAGATGTGAGAGGGATTATTGATCTTAGCAGTTTCTCACGTTAAGTTTTACTGATCGATCAAAGCCAATGATGAGGGAGATGCAGATTTGCCTAACGGTGGTAGTGATTCAAAGAGTCGATTACCATATGAATCATTCGGGGAATCCATGAGGAAAAATAAATTAATGAAACAAACACCCCTCTTAAAGTGGTACTCTAGTATTGGTTAAGTGGGGGCACGCACAAATCCTTATTTGAGGCGGTGCGTGAACCCTTCACATGTGTAACAAGCTTCAGTTTAATGTTATTTGCTCAGTAGGGGTGCGACTTATTTTTCGAAAATGTTTAAAGCCTAAAGTTAGTAGGCTCCACTGAGTTCGAATCACGTAAAAAGAGAAACTTAAAAGTTTGAGCTAAAATATTGAGTTTTAGAGGCGACACAAGCAGGGGTGACTACCAAAATTCTATTTTGAAATTCCCAACTTTGCATCATTTTTCCGGGTTTAATCAAATAACCTGGCCATCAAATAATTGGAGATATTTCTAATTTTGCCATCTATAGTTAATTTTCTCCGTAAAATAATGAATTAATATTAAGTTTCAACTGGTTTCTAGTAAAAATATAAAATTTATTCAAGCAAAAATATGTTTTGCTAACTTTTTCAAATGAATGAACTATTAAAAATGGGATTGAGAGGGATCATTCGTTAACTACAATACAGGTGTATGTTCCGTTTATATCAACACGATTGGTGATTTTCAGTTGACAAAAACGGAATAATTTTCTTAGACAATATATTTTACAAATCTGAATGGAAAATGGCAGTTTTAACAGGAAAGTATACATTTTTTATCAAATACATGCATAATATTGAGGTTTAGGAGTTGTGAGGAACCTTCCGATTAATTATTCGTATAAGTTGGCAATGGAATTTGATTGCAGTCTCTAATCAATAAGTATGTTTTTGCGATAAATCCTTAATAGTTATAGTTTTACTTCTGGTTGGAATGTCAATTGATGTATTATGGAATATTAAAACGATAATCACATTACTGTACTATGCAGTATGATATTGGTCATATTTGTATGAATGACGAACGTGAAAAGTGTGTCAAGCTGATCATTATACTCAACGAGAATACCCTTACCCAATAACACAGCGGAACATGTTTTCTCAAAGTACAGCTATTTACTTTATTTTGATGTCACTGAATCTATTGCCGCTTCCTTGCATGCCTGGTTTTTAATACATGTTGAAAATGCATTATATATCGATTTCATCCAACTTGCATGCAACTTTACCGGCTTGTTGGATGCTAATGATTGCGAATCAATGAAGTTTATAATGCTTATGTTACTACAAAAAAGTACTTTTTCATTATTTAGAAAACTATTGTAACTAGCATTAAAAAGAAACAATTTATTTTTGTGTAGAGGCTGCAAGAAAATCCGATTAAATTGGTATAAAATCCAGCAATTAAGATTAAATTATGTCTAACACTAAAGTTTAGATCCTATTTTGCAAGCTCGATGGATTTAATTATTAAACAATTAAAAAAACTCTTCATAAATCTCTTGATTTCCAAGTAGAGAAAAAAATGAGTGTCTACTCGAAGATCACGATCCCAAAAAAATTTGAATAAGAACATGTATGGTGTGGTAACATCAGGCATCAACAGCTTCTTTAAATTTTCGAACAATTAAGCCCTATTCCCTCTTCCTCGACGTATGGAGATTCCTTTTGCATGGATAGATTGCTAAGTTCAGTTGATTCTCGTACTCTCTCCATGAAGCAGAACTCTTTGCTAAAGTCTGTGAAATTCATGTTTGAGTCAAAGGAGGTAAAAATAATTGAAGTTTCTTTGTCCTAAAGATAACGGGTCGATAATTACTGTTTTCAAATACGAAATAAACTTGATCTTGTGTGCCGTTGCCCAATCATTTATGACACTTGAGGTGCTTGAGCAAAAGCAAAGTGCTTCGAAAAGTGTGCTGTAATATGTCAAACTTGGGTAACGAATTAAGTACTAGAACAGGTACCAGGTACATTACAACGTCTTTATTTCGACTCTGGTCTAAAGGTTACCGTTTCTACTTTCATGGCAGAATATTTAGAGTCAATTCCCTAATCCATCCATTATAACAAAGAATTGAACAATCGAATATGTCTATAAAATTTACATCAAACATTCTATGATGCCATGTTTTACAAGAACAAGAATGATATCTGCAGCTCTAAAGGTACTTAATTTATTTTGAATGCGTACTTTATTCAACTAAGCGATCGTCGATTTTCCACGTGATCATTCATGGAGGAATGAGTCTGGCCTATGACCACAGTCCATACAAATTTTAAAGTTTTTGCATGGACAGGAAGACCACGAGGGGGTGGTAGGTCTGAACATCCATAAAACGATCACATGGTTTATGGACGACCTCTAATTACAATCTCCAGCTTTCGCTAGGACGTGGCCGGGACAGCTCTCGACTGTCGACAGGGCTGGTAGCAAGAATTGGTACCGAAAAAAGTTATTTTAGTGACCAAATTGAGAAATAAGTGACTAAAAAGTGACTTTCTATTCTCGAAAAAGTGACTAAAAGTGACTTGAAAAGCAAGCCGTAATCAATTTTTATTTCAATTCTAGTATACTGTTTTACGATCAATATCAATCATGATAGGGAATATTCCATATGATCTTCTGCAGGTAGTAGGTCTAGTTGAGTACCATATTTGGACATTTTTTCAAACAGGGTAGTTTATATTTTACGTAAATAATCCTTTTTTAGTAGATTTTCAATATTTTCAAAATGTTGTGTCTTTTATATTACCAAAGTATTTCATATTGTAAATTTTAATAAGAATTTAGAACTTTTTTTAAAATCAAAATTTTTGTCATTTCACATTTCCATTTAAACTCCAGCTCTTCTACCTAATAAGGTCAATATTTTTATGCATTAATCGATATTTCAAATAAAAAATGAAGACAGAAGTTCGAATTTGATTGGAATACTACTTAAATCGCGTCCTTTAAACGCCGACTAAGGAAGAAATTTCCCATCAGTAAGTTTAATGGAAGGTATTCACATTCTAGACTTCCTCGTAAAATTACGTTAAGTAACTTTTCGTTTTGCCGTAAATTATATACCTTCATGTATTCAATCTGTTTTTTTTAAACCACGAACCCAAAAAAAAAATAAAATAAAAAAAAATCATATTTTTGTGTAAAATTTTGAAAGAATTTACGAGGGATTTTCTGAAAAAAAAATGCTAGTGGAATTCTGATGAAACTTGTGTGAGTTATAATGATGAATACCTACAGGGATAACTGAAAGATCTCTTGAATTCTTGATGAATATATTTCTTGATAAATTGCTATGATAATAAAAGCATATTAATCCATCAATGATCGAAGCAATTAACTGTAATAATTGCTGTAGTATTAACTAGTGTGGAACCTTGAATTAAATTTTAAAGAATCTATGCAGGTCTTGTATTTGAAAAAATATCAGTGAATTGTTTGAGCCGCAGTAATAATATTTTGAAGAAATGCTGCGACAATTTTCTAGAGGAATCTAATGAGGAATCCCAGATGCGATTCATCGAGCAATTCTTGGAAAAGATTTTACCCAATAATATCTTAAGTAAGTTTTGAGAAATTCCGGAGAGTAATTATGGATGAATTTTTGAGAGAATCCTTATAAAAAGGCCTGGATTAAATGAAAAATGCGTAGGAATTATTGTAGGGTTTCTTGTAAAAATGTCGATTTTTTCGAAAACTCTATAATAAACCTTTGGGTAAAAACTTCTGTTAGGGCATGCGGGAAGATCCCTGGAAGTAGCGATTGAAGAAATTTGTGAAAGAATCAGTGACCTTTAGGAAATACTTGATATTTTTTCTTCAGAATAATCTCTGTGAAAATTACTGGAGGTAGTAGCGTGGGAATGCTCTAAAATTTTTAGTATAAAATTGAGAAGAAATTCCTCTGAGCTTCTATGGAAAATTTGCTGGTGGCATTCCTGATGGAGTTCTTGAAAGTATTCCAGAAGAAATCTCTGGATAAATAGTTACGTAATAGTCTCTGAAGGTTTCTCTGGAGCCTCTAGAATGTTACACCAGAATTCATTGCAAGCAGATTAACCATCTATTTCCGACGACTTTAATCGACAGTTTCTTTATGAAAAAGCGTTTTTGTAAAAGGTAATTCAAAAAACAATATTTCAAAGGGTCTACTTTTTTTCAAAATCAGTGTAAAATTTGTTGGTTTGTTTTACAATATTAAACTGATTGCTTACCAATAGTTTTACTATTCAAAAAGTTAGTTGACTTTTGGATTAATTTGATAAGTATAGAATCATAATCTACTGTTAACTCTCCCTTACTCGATATTCGTATCTCGATATCGAGTTAGAGAACCACAGTAAAAGTTGGTTTTCATGGCTACTGCGATGGCCCCTCGGGATCGCATTTGCACTGGTTTTGTGTTCCATAATGCGATACCTCCCATACTCGATGGCACCTTTAATATCGAGTAATGGCGAGTTGACTGTAGAAACTAATGCATAGTATTCCTCTGGTTCGGTTTGCCTCAAGTTCGTCAAAAATAATTGAGCTCTGGAGCTACCATGGGAAAGAGAGGGTTATGGCAAAAAAGTGACTAGATACCATATTGATTATAATGTCTTTAGAGACCTTAACTAAAAATAAACACTTTTTAGAGATATGCATTGAAATAGTATCCAAGCGTTTAAAAAGATCTGCTTACCTGAAAATATACTATATTTACTAGCTATCTTTTCCTACAAATATTATTATTTCATATGCTCATGAAAGATACCCAACTTAGAACTGGGATTCGTATTTGCCTTTCCCATTTTAGCAATCCTAAGTCCTACTTCCTTATTTAAACAAGTTATTCGTTAAAGTTATATATTAAAAATAATTTAAAGTGAATTGACTGAATACCTCAAGTTGTAACAGCGGCGCAGCCGAAATTTTTTTTGATTGAAGAATGTTGTGTTACAAAAAGGACATATTCTGCCATAATAATTACTGATTCGAGGTATTTTTCCTGCGTATAGCCGAATCCTCTGATAATTCCAGGTTTTTTCCAGGTTGAATAAAATTACCTGATAATTCCAGTTTTTCCAGGATTGTTTAGGTAGACAACTTAAAACTTAGCTTAAATTAAGTAGGCCGATTCAAAATTTTCTCTCGAAAAATTAGCTCAAAATAGTTTGAAAAAAGTGACTTTTTGACGAAAAAAGTGACTTTAGTGAAATGGCTTCAAAAAAGAGACTTTAAAGTGACTGGCCTCAAAAAAAGTGACCAAGTCACTAAAAAGTGACTCGCTACCAGCCTTGAAGGATGTGTAAATGTTGTCTAGCAGCCCTAGTCAAGCTTGAACACTCTGTTTGGATAGCAGTCGAGATGAAGGCAACCCTCATGGAATGGTATAAGACTTAACACCTACGATACACGTGCTCAACACTAAAATAATGTCGAAAATGCAACCCTGAGGCATTTGAAAATCATCTGGCTTGCTTCAAAATAAATTTTTAGACTATACTCTAAACATTCAAAAAAATAAAAGTTTCTATAATTTTGTGTTGATAAAAACGGAATAACTTGTTGACGAAATCGGAACGTGACAAAATCGGAACGTGGCAAAATCGGAGCGTGCAAAATCGGAACGTGATAAAAACGGAACATACCTGTATTTTGAATTATATATTTAGCTTCAACAAGAATTTTACGATTTACCAAGTTTCAGTGGAAATTTACTATTTTCCTAATACATTTCATTATGCTTCAAAGGAAATAGACTATTTTTTTAATACATTTATGGGGAAATATTCAAGTGAATTCCCATTGCCAGAGAATACTGAACGAAAGATATGTTAGTCAGTTAATTTTGATCTTAATACATTATTAAAACATTTTTTTCCAGGGTAACCATTTGGAATTCCTAGGTTTTCTCGTCTTTTTCCCGGACTCAAATAGGGTCGGTGTTCCCTTAGTAGACAGTTCCTATAGTTGCACTTAGTGACTTTTTACGGCCGGTTTTTGCTATAAATCGTTCCACTTTTTTTTCATGACGAATCCATTCCATTTCATTATGACGAATTCCATGTCAATTCGGTCAGTCACAGAACTCTTCGGTTTGCAGTAAATTTTGCACATGGTTTTTTGGTATGGTACAATAAGTGTTTTCCATTGAAAATTCGATCGTTTTGATTCGAGAATAACTGAAAATGGCCTATAAATTTTAGCATGGCAATTTATTTTGAAAAATTCTAAATCCGAAAACTGTTTGATTTTAGAGAAAAATGTTATGAAGAAGTTGTAGTGAACCGTTTGGGCTACAAGAAAAAAATATACACTGAGAAAATATTTTATGTTTCTTAATGGAAAACTTAAAAACAAAACTTAAATTTAAAATTACAACCCCATGTTTAATATTTTTTAAATTTTCACAATAGAATCTTGATAGTAAACAGATGTTTGGGACAAAGTTCATGATGGAGAAATTTTTAGTAAAAAGTTTTTCTACAAACAACTTTTGGTCAATTTTCATTTTTTTCATCATCGTTTTTTTTTTTTGTCAAAATAAATACGTTCTGATGATACAATAAGATCTTGAAATAATTCTAAGCCATAATGATTATCTGGATAACTTCTCTAGAAGTAGCCATTTTCGAAGCGAGCTCTCGAGGCGGACACTGTATATGAATTAAAATGATTTTTTACAATACATTATATTTGCAATTCGCAAAGTATCTTCAAAAGCATATACAAATATTTGGAATCGGTCGAGTATTATTGTTAAGTTGTGATCAAACAAAAATTCACTAACTAAGACTGATGTCCTACAAACTTATTATTAATTAATTTTGAAGAGAATGTCGCAAATAGATTCAAAAAGTGGTTAGAAATAAAAAAGTTATGTAAACTTTACTCAATGTAATATTTTTAACATTCGCTGTTAAGTTGTTTGAGTCACCTCTAAATCCTAATATTGGCTGATAATTTGAAGTTTCTCTTTTGAATTCGAAAGTATATACGAATTTTTTGGTTTGAACAACTTTCTTAAACTAAGTAGCACTCTATTGCACAGCCTACCAAAAGAGAGTGAATTGTGCCTTTAACCATTCATGGTGTTCCATCAGAACATATTAATCCAAAAGGGGGAAAGGTGCGTTCCCTACCACAAAAATAGGAGTTGAAGTGGCAAAAAAATTATTTAATTGCACACGGGCCCTTTTTTGACAACTAGTCTGACTGGCACGCGAGCTTGACTAACAACTGGAAAGGGTATGCAAGGATCTGTCTTTCGTCGTATCCCTCGCAGGATATCCGAGTTCAATAACGGTGTTGGTGAGATTTCCTAGACATTCTCTCACAATTTCCGCTGTTCTCTTTGTTCACGTCGAAACTAATGTGTTAGTTGGTGGAAGAGAAAATCTTACAAATAAAGCAGCGAGAAGGGTGTGTTTCGCATGCTTTGGTGTGTGAATCATCAATCAGCCCCAGGATCGTAATTTTGTCTGATTTTCGGAACGGTTTGTTTTTGTTTTGATGGTTGACGTTTGCTCAAGGAAGAGGGATTAATTAATCATGATTAGAGTTGTCATTAATTGACAATAATTTATGCTGCAAGTTTTTTTTTATTAAAATGTTATCTTCAATCTATCTATCTTCTATCTCCTATATAAATAAAAATGGAATGGTGTTTGTATGTCACCGGATTTGAATGATTCTTTCTCCGTTTTGTTCGTCAAGGGTTCCGACGTGTTTGTGTGTATAAAAATCCCAGGATATTCACCGAGAAAGTTGAAAAAACAAGCGTGAACGAAACTGTCATTTTGCATGGGACGATCAATAGCGTATTTCAACAGCCTACTTAATAGCAAAACAAAGTTTGCCGGGACCACTAGTCACGAATAAAACTATGTACCTTGTAGTGTAAAACGCATTCGTTACATGCTTTAAGGTAATGAATGCATAGAGTTGAGTAATTATTCATTGATAAGGCTCGCGTAACTATTCAAAAGGACCTATGTAAAAATGATAGATTCTTCTCATACACATTTTAGATGAGAATTCTAGCAAGTTCAAAAGAAGATTGATTTCTATCAAATTAGATTGAAGCTAGAGTTAAAATGGACTGAACATTTGCTGTGCTTCTTGTGTTTTTATAAATGATATCAATGACTCTCAAAACCCATTCAGAAAAAGTTTTCTCAAAGTGGATCTGAAAAAAGGTGTCTGAATAAGTTGTACTCGATATTCGAAAGCTCATTGAGCTAAAATCGTTTAGATAGTTGTTATCAAGTCACATACATTTCAGATCATTGATTTGTAAAATCATTACTTGAGTATTAAACGTATTGCACGTATTATGTATTTTCGGATGCACGTATTATGTATTTTCGGATTTGAACGTGTCAGTCGATTGTCATCAAAACGACTAGTTGTGGACCCCTAGGACTTAGGTTTTAGGTGGACCAGATGTTTCGGTCATATGTATTTGAGTTTATCACGTCAATCATGCAGATGGTTAATATAAAACAGTTTGAAAAGGCAGTTTTTTTTTTTTTTGTAACAAATTACATACAACGATTATTTAATCTCTTGAGTTCTCAACAATGGCTTCATAAAATACCCCTACCGATGGATTATTGCTTCATAAAATGCTTCATAAAATACCCCTAAAATACTCTATGAAATCAGACAATCAAATTTGGGCAAGCAGAACCAGTTCATTATAAAATCATAATACACACATAAGAAACGGCACGCACAGTTAGTATAAGAGTATCGGATGATTAATGATTGTGATGAACGTTGAAGAAATCTCAAACGAAGACTCGACGCTCCTTTGTGTGTGGATTTCGAGCAAATGAGAAATGAAAGTGTGTTTTTTTGATGATGGCCACAGACTGAATCCTTATTAGTACTGCATTGTGTATCTTGAAGAAGACTTAACAGTGAGGTTGGCCCATTTTTATAAGGAAAACATCAAACTGTAAACATCTTAAGCTATACCACTCTCTCTGAGGTAACTCAGATAAATCAGATGTGAAAATATTGGTTCAAAATGCTGCCGTTGAACAACCCAGCTCTTACAGGAAGTCTGTCAGATTTGGACTTCTGATTTGATTAGTTTGTTGGATAAAATCAAATTTTGTTACACGTAAAAGTTGATGAATGCCCAGTAAACATTTTGGTTGGTATAAACTTTTGTTATACATCATTCATATGAATCAATTCAATCGTATAGAATGGCACGAAAAGGCCATATACCTACCAAGTGGAGGCTATATGCGTACTTGGCACGACTTTTTCGGACTTTCTGCGATCAGATATACGATGCCACAAAATTTGGATGAAAATAAAAAAAAAAGTCTCCAGCGAGTCTCAAACACGGGACCTCTGGATCAGGAATCGGGCACTTAACCACTTACCACCAAGGGTTACTTATCTGACGAGTGATTATTTGCCAATGTCAATACATGTTTCATGTACAGCGACACATACTTTGTAGTTCTTTTAGGCCCATCGTCAGCAGATAGACAAAGTTTGGGTGGCAATTTTCGCTAAGTTATTGCGATTTCATACGATGCTTACTGGATTGATATATTGATCTGTCAGTTTATATAACATAACGTGATTCTATGTTGCACTATTTACTACATGTTTTGTTGTCAACACAGATTTTCGTTCATGAATCGTATTGGGGATTTATATACAACTTGTATTGACATTGATAACGCTTAATATGGCATCTTGTGCAATTCTGATTTTGGACGCATGAATATGTGATTTTGGATGCACATTCTTATACGATACGTGGTTCACTGGGTGATCGAATGTCCATGTCGAATCCGAACTGTTCATTGGACAAAAAATTTCGTTGATTCGACCACTTCAAAAGTTTACTGATGGAGGAACCCAGGTTGGACAATAGATAGAAGCTTCTGCAGGATTTTTGTCCGGTTTTAAAAACTAGTACAACCTTGGCATATTTCCATTTGTCAGGAAAATATGCCAACTGAAACATTTGTGAATATATCAACAAGGAATGATAAACTACTCTCTGGAAGTTTCTTGATGAAGATGTAAAACATTCTACATCACCATTTTTTATAGCTAACCTAATAAGCTGTCGAACGCATACAATGTTGCCAAGTTCAATATGCTGAAAAAGAGTCTCACTGTGTGCGAGCTTTTGACCTGAAATACTCTATAACTATTTTGTTTATCAACAGAATGACTTCCTGTTTGTTTCAGTCTCTTCTATACTTATAGGAGAATCTTCAAATTACTAAAGAAAGAAGTTCGAAAAAAGGGGGTGTAACTTAAGTTTTTACAGTTTGACAATTATGGGCCACCCTACTAACACATTATGTTAATGTGATTAGCGTTATGGGATGATTTGCTACAAATCTAGAGTTCTTTTCGGTTTTAAGAGAAGTTAATTTTTTCTTTTCATATATGGGTTAATTTGAGCACGATTTTCGATTAGAGTTGGCTGAATAACGACACTGACATTGCTTGTTGCTTTGCTAGTACAATTAAAGGGTAATGGATTGGGGATGAATGTCGGACGGATACAATGTCATACAATGTCCTAGCTGTATGGTATGGTATGAGGGTCATCACGCATATGGGGGAGAACACGAAACAGGAATCCAGGCAGAATCCACTTGGCGCACTTACCTCCAGATTGCCGATATCGTAATAGGACAGATAGAGCCGGGTCAACTCGAAACCAACGCGTTTTGTAGTTAACCGGGGTGAAGCGTTCTTGTTTTGGGACCGCTTAACCATGTATCCGGCCTTTAGCACCGAGTCACTGCCGACGCTCCGTTCATTTTGAATTGATTCTTTTTTTGGTTAGGTTTGAAACTTAAATCGATGCAAAAATTTCGATCGATAAACTAATAAACTCTTCGTAACGATCAATTTAAAATAGATATATACAAATATAGGCTATTCTTCTTTCTTCTTGACTATAAACTTTCTATGGCCACCATGTGATTATGCTTTACATGTAGTTGCTACATTGCTTCCTTACACACTACGGAGTTCCCTTTTTGACGGATCACATTTTTGCATGCGCACTGTGGTTTCTGTGGACAATGAGAAAGGAATTAGCAGCTGAACCATGAAACTCATTCACGAAAAATTTCACACAATTTATTCGAATCACAAAAAATCTAATCAAGTTCAAATAACATATTATTTTCAATACATCAATGTTTTTCTCAAACTTCTATTTCTTAGGCTTTTAACAACAAGTTTATATGTTATAATAATTTAAATTTGTTTATGCGAAAATGTTTAATTTGTTTCCCTCTTATAAGTAATTGTGATTTACTTATCCAAAAAATCCATTGCGGCACATGAATTCAGCAAATGCTATGAGCATGAGCATACATAGATGACCGTACCAATTCGTGATTGACCAGAACAATCGAAGTTGCACAGGGAATTAATGAATGGAGCTTGGGATTAGCCTACCATTCTTCAATGTACAGAAATCGAGAGCTCAAATTTTAAAAGTCCAATAACGGCGCCGGCCACGTCCTTACGGTCATCTGGGAAGGGGTAGGAATGCTAGTTAGACAAACCGTTGTTACTAGAGACCGAGTATACCTCTGCATCTCCACAGTTGTCATGGAAAGGACATTGGGTTTGTGGGATAAGATAAAGATCTGGTAGTCATCAGTGGTTGGTGATGCGATCCTGCCCTCTTCGCCCGCCCCCGCAGGAGCAAGCGTCAAGGTTGAAGGATCAAACAGAACTCTACATGAATTTTTCCAAATGCTATGTATCAAAAAGTTGATGGAATTACTTAAATTTCATTGCTGAATACATTCCGTGAAGAAATTTTTTATAAATGTATAATTAGACTCAATTCAGTAAATATGAACAAATGAGCCATTTTACGAAGGTGGTCCTTGGAGAATTCGATGACTGTGCGCATTTCTAGCGTAGCTTTTTATCCAGGCGAAAACATAAATGGAGAAAAATTATTAAAATATTTCTGATCACAAAAGTGCCTTTTTATGTGCAATATGGGTAACAAAGAGGTAGCTGATACAATAACTAGGTGTAATGTTGCTGTAACGAACATTTTAGGACCTGTTTTTTGTCATTTTCTAAATGAGGCGTTGTTAAAAATCACGCTAGATTTAATCCCAGGTCTCCTGTCAAATGACACCGTTGCGGCGATCAGCTGTTCCGCAACGTCTTGTAAAATGGCTTATTACTGTAGATAACTTATAAACCACTTAGCAAATTACCTACATTTAGGCGTTTTCTGCTGTTTAAAGTTATTTTTATGTTTATATAAACAAATAAAATAATACAGAACTTGACAGATGTTTAGACTCTCATATTCGGACTCAGAGACCATATATTTAGTTAGTACCATTGTTTTCAATTTTACCGTAGGGTTGTAACTAGACTAGAGTGTCCATTTCCCGGCCATTTTGCTCATCCCGGGATTCGGGACAAAAATCTTAGCTTGTCCCGGGAAATCCAGGGATCCCGGGATATATAAAATTTTCAATAAAACTAGTATTTTGGTAGAAATGGAAGTACAAATCCAACAATACAATGTTTTTAAATGAAATAAAATGAAGATAATGTAGCTTTCCAAGTATTATAACAAATCATATTCCATATGCTCATAATTCAGTTCGAAATTTCATTTGTGGCATTTCAAGACTGATTTCAAATCATTATAATTGTAACAGTCATTTATATCGCATCGACATAAAAGATTCAAATTTATGTGATTGTGGACCATTCTATGAAGACATTGATCATATAAATTTTTCTTAGTTCAAGATACGTTATCCAAGGAATAAATTTTTAAAACAAATTCAAAATTTAAATCATACTACTCCAACATCTGTTAGAGATATTTTAGGAAATGTAAATCTATTATGTATGATACTTGTCTTTTTTTTTCGTACGTTTCTTTTCAGCTTTGAAGAACAGTTTTCTATATGTGATACCTTAACTACACTCCCGTGCAAAAGTTTGGGTTCACCCCCTCAAAAACATGCAAAAGTGTTCTGTCCATATCTCTGTGATTACACGTCCAATTGAAACTCTTTAAGCCGCATTCGAAAGGCAAAGAGTTATTCTTACTTCGTATGTATTTTTCCAAAAACATTTTTTGAAATTTGTACACTAAATTTTTACTTAAAGTTGTGACATTTGTCAAAAAACACACTGAAAAATCATATCTAATTTCCTCAGCATTGGGTCGACCAAAATTTTGAATCAAAGTGTCATTAGAATCGTAATCTTATATTCTTTGAAGAGACCCCACGAAATTTTGGCGGAAAAAATCTGGAAAGTATTCAAAATCAATGAAACAGTCAGTCAAGTCATCGTGCAAAAGTTTGGGTTCACCCCTCAGTATGATGCAAATCGTGCAAAAGTTTGGGTTTATCTGAGCCGCACGCACATATTTTTTGTCAATATCTCTGCCATTTTTCAACCGATTTTAATAGTTAAAAGTTTTTTTGAGCGCAAATAATGGCGCGTACATGATTGGTTCGAGATTTCACAGATTTAAGTAAGTTTATGTGAACCCAAACTTTTGCATGATACACCATACTGAGGGGTGAACCCAAACTTTTGCACGATGACTTGACTGACTGTTTCATTGATTTTGAATACTTTTCAGATTTTTCCGCCAAAATTTCGAATATAAGATTACGATTCTAATGACATTTTGATTTAAAATTTTGGTCGACCCAATGCTGACAAGGGAAGGTCACGATGGTGTTACACGGGGTTTTCAACCGGACTATTTTTGTTAGATTCTACATGTCGAAATATGAAAAACCCAAAAGCCTTTCGGGTGATGGACCAGTGGTGTAGCCAGGAGGGGCTCTGAAAGGGGCAATTTTGTACGTATATTATACTGTTGAGCTAATTGGAAATTTGACAAAAATATTTTTTTTAGTATCTATTGTGATGGTAGAGAACAGAATTGACATTAAAGTATGTTTAAAATGTATTTTCCATGCTATTGGCGTAAACATCATGGAATATGGACACCAAAACAAATTTGGTTTTATTAGAATAGTATACCAATACTAAACCCATCCCGATTGCGCCTATGGCATGGAAAATACATTTTAAACATAAATTAATGTCAATTCTGTTCTCTACCATCACAATAGATATTGAAAAAATATTTTTGTCAAATTTCCAATTAGCCTAATAATATAATATACGTACAAAATTGCCCCTTTCAGAGCCCTTCCTGGCTACACCACTGTTCCATCACCCGAAAGGCTTTGGGGTTTTTCAAATTTCGACATGTAGAATCTAACAAAAATAGTCCGGTTGAAAACCCCGTGTAACACCATCGTGACCTTCCCTTGTGAGGAAATTAGATATGATTTTTCAGTGTGTTTTTTTGAAAAATGTCACAACTTTGAGTAAAAATTTGGCATACAAAGTTCAAAGAATGTTTTTTGGAAAAATACATACGAAGTCAGAATAACTCTTTGCCTTTCGAATGCGACTTTAAAGAGTTTCAATTGGACGTGTAATCACAGAGATATGGATAGAACACTTTTGCATGTTTTTTAGGGGGTGAACCCAAACTTATGCACGGGAGTGTATATAGGTCCTCTCCTAGGACCTTTCACTTCTTCAAGGATTTGGCTCTGCTATGGATCAATGCCGTTTGAGCCTCTTATTGTTAAGATTGCTTATTTTGTAGAAAAGATTTAGAAAAGATGAAGAGGTTTTGTGCCTTTTGCAGAAAGATTTCGGTAAGAAATCACTCAAAGGGGTTTTTCCCTCTTCCAAAATTTCAAGTTAAAAATAGATAAATAAATAAATATTCCATATTTGGCTTCGTATTCTGTTGAAGTAACTTAACGAAAATCAAAACTTTGCTAGGTTTGCTAGGTAGGGATTTATTCAAATTCTTTATATACTTTTGAATGGGAAATATGGTAACAAATTAAGTCATAATAAAAAAGCTATTTGCTTCAGACATTTGAAAACTCATCAATACTTTAGACAAAAGACACAATTGAAGATAATTAAAGGAATTTTTTTTAGAATATCATGTTAGAAGATGATAACTGAAAATTATTGACTGAAGTTTAGATGTACTTTGAAATTCGCTTTCACAGAGTTGGCTTATAAAAATGGCTTATGTTGATTAGAAAAGCAATTAGGCTAACGTAGCCCCGTCACTCGTTTTGGCAGCCATCAACATGGCTGCATCAAATTGCAAGCTCACATTTTCAAAGTGATAAAACTCAGTCAACATAAATAATATTGATCATAATCACTACTTGCGCTCCACATGCAGAAAGTATGCTGAAACTTTGTAACCTGTACACTATTACCTCGATTTTGCAACGCGAGAGCAAACTTGTAGCTCTATATGTCTAGCGTGCAAATAAAAGGTATAGATTCCATTCCTTACCATGTGTTAATCACTACACACAGAAAACCAACAGAACAACAGAACATCTGCAGTATCAGGGGTCATTATTCGCTCACATTCGCCGTTCGGTCCATACCCGTTCTCAGTTCCCACAGTCACAGATTGGTATCTATCAGAGGCAGAGAGTGAGTCTCGGAAAATAGGAATCGCTGGACCCAGAACTAGAAGTCAATAATACTATTCTCATAGCAGTAATGCCATAAAGTGGTTTCAGTAACCCGTCATGAAGGAGTTTCTCTCATGAGTCCAGCTGTGTTCTACTTATCACCACCCGCTGAGTGATCGAACTGCACTCACCGATATTCCCGATGGATCATAAATTGATCTCCGATCATTAGCCTGGGATTCAGTAGCTAGTTGATCGTCAAGCAGGCAGTGTGCTAGATTTATTTTGTAGCCTGACTAGCAAAGCTAGAAAATGGTGAATTGTGGTTTCGCAAAATTAGCAAAGTGTGGAGGTTACTACAAGGTGAAACTCTGAAGATCTTAGAAGAGATTGGTGTGATAACTTCATGTGTTTATAATTAACAGCCATTCACGTTCCAATGATGGCATCAACGGATGTAAGGAGGACGATGGAATAAAAGTGGAATAATTACTGAGATCGGTAAGCAGTAGATGCCAATTCTAAACCCATTCCAAATAGTGCTGTGATGGACGAATATAGTGCCGCTTTCGTTCTGTATAGGCCTTTCTCTCTCAATCCAAAATTGGTGATGGCGGCAATTCGCTTTGTCCAACGGTTTGGTGACGCGATATCCCACCATGGCCGCTGCATTGGCCTGTTTCTGGAGAGTCCGGCCTGGTGCCGGTGAGCATGACTCCTTTTGCTCCGAATGACCGTATGCTGCCGCCGTGGGATACACTCACAACACTGACAGCATACCCTAGGATAAGTACTAAACCAATAGCACTTAAGGACACAAATAGTAAGTAGCACCCTTTAATAAATACACCCACTCTTTTGCATGTAAAATTTATCCCTTTTCTTTTGATACGAAGTGACTCGATTCTTTGTCTCTGGTTCCGCTAATTCGAACCTGGTTAGTAGGCAGAATTGGTATGTGGGTCGTGGGGACCAATATCACTACTTCCATCTTTCCAATCTTTGTCTCCGTCTCATGCGACCTTTCCCCTGGGGAGGTGACAACTTTTTCAGCAAGTCAGTGCAAAACCAAGTGATTTTCTTCAATTTGCAATCGTGAGATTAATTAGCCATAATCATCGATGCCCAGTACAAATTTCAATGAAGGCCTACTTCGCCTTAAAACTTTGCAACTAGACAAATAGGACACTCTAGTTGTAACCGTTCAAAGTCCACGAGGTTTTGCTGAAACTCGGTGAATTAAGTGCCACTCTGAACCTAAAGAAGCGCTGAGACCGCCATTCGAAAGATTCGTGGCACGATACTGATCTAAAGACAAAATAGGGATTGTTTAATGTAGATTTTTTTAAGCAAAAATAACTTAAACTCGGTCATTTCGTTCTCTACTAGGCTGGAGCATTTACGAATGAGAGTGAGGTTAAATTTTGCAAAATCTATTATGAAAACTCATAATTAGCGTTTGCCAGATAACTTTATTTGTGATGGAAATGTAGGAAAAAAAATTCTTATTAGAATCCTGACAAATTTTACATCATTTAGGCGACAGCAACTCAGAACTAGCTTAACTAATTTCTAAATTTTCAGAAACATAATCCAACTTTTATTCGTCAATAGAAGTTATCGCGGTTTTTAAGTATCGGGTTGTTTTTCTGAGCCCATCGTTAACGTGCCGAAAGTTATTTTGTGTAAAAGGTGAATTTTAGTAAAGTGTTTAAAACGTTTTTTTGTGTAAATTGTTCGATCGTTTTGCCCGTGGTTTCGCGAATCTTCTATTTTAATATTCGTAAAATTGTACAAAAAGGATCTGAGGCTGCTTGCCCCTATCAAAGAGGCATCGCTTGATGTGGAACAACTGCATCATTTATACGGGCATTTTGCAGTTTCGCCCGAAAATTTTATATTGTATGTAGTTACTGTATAAGATTCACATCACCAAATAAATCAAATAATCAAATAAAACAAGTACGTGGATACTCTGCTGCCTTCGCATGTTAAAGTGTCCCTTGTTTCCATCCATGAAAGAACTAAGGTCTTTTAGGACATATTTGGACATTGCATTTTATTTAATCCACATCCATCATGCAATTTTTACACTTTTTTTTTTCAAGAATGATGTAACACGCTATTTACAAAGCTACTCCCTCAATTGATCTTTCAAGATCTAAGTGTGAAATCGGCTCAGAAGTGTTGCACTTCATAATTCGTACAAGCACGTCTCATATACTAGATCAAACTACAAATCTGAACTTGCTCCACATAAGATTCAAATTTATCGTTATTGTTTATTTTTGTCAATCATCTACCCATATATTTCGAAAACCTAATCGAAATGAAACTCCCAGCACACTAGATAATATCTTTAATGTCAATTGTAATATTGCTAATATCTATTAATATTTAAATACCGGATCGAGTGTCCTGCCCCATGGTCCGTCCTAGCACTCCCCCCTTCCCGTTAAAATGCTGAGCGGTTCCACAGAAAATGACGACTTTTTTCCCAAATTTCATTTTTATATTTTTTGATTTGGATGAAATTTTGCACATGCTTTCTTTATGCCCAAAAATGCCTTTTTGCATCATCGGCTCGCCATTTTGACTCTAGCCTTTCTTTTGAGAAGGGCCTAAGAAAAAAATCCTTAATAATTTTCAAAAAATTATAACTTAGAAACTGTTTGTCCGATCAGTTTGGTGCCTTCCGCAAAGTTTTAGGTTATTGTTGGGACTATCTGGAAAAAAAATACACTGTAAAAAAAAATGTTGTTATTTTTTATACATCGAAAATAAAGCTTAAAAATCAATTTTCTCAAAAATTATATTTTTGATTTTTTTATAGGTTAAAGTAGACAAAAAATGAAGTCTTTTGCACAGTGGGTCAAGATGGAGAAATCATGGACAAAAAAGTTATGATTTTTTAAAAAAAGGTTGATTTTTCAATATGGTCTAAATAAACTTTTTGAATGCTTTTCGACCCGATTTTATGAAAGTACGCAAAATTTTCAACAAAAAAGGTATATGAGAAAATTTTGCTAATTACTACCGAAACATTTGAAAAGTTTATTATGACCATTTTCAACAAATTCACCTTTTTTTAAATCATAACTTTTTTGTCCATGATTTCTCCATCTTGACCCACTGTGCAAAAGACTTCATTTTTTGTCTACTTCAACATATAAAAAAAATCAAAAATACGATTTTTGAGAAAATTGATTTTTAAGCTTTATTTTCGATATATAAAATATTACAACATTTGTTTTACAGTGTATATTTTTTCCAGATAGTCCCAACAATAACCTAAAACTTTGCGGAAGACACCAAACTGATC